>NW_027016703.1:0-10035 GCF_036934945.1 Oncorhynchus masou masou
GGATGGATGAATAAGAAGAGGAAAGGTGTGGATGAATGAAAAGAGGGAGGGGGGATGGATGAAAGAAAAGAGGGAGGGGGGATGGATGAATGAAAAGAGGGAGGGGGGATGGATGAATGAAAAGAGGGAGGGGGGATGGATGAATGAAAAGAGGGAGGGGGGATGGATGAATGAAAAGAGGGAGGGGGGATGGATGAATGAGAAGAGGAAAGGTGTGGATGAATGAAAAGAGGGAGGGAGGAAGGATGAATGAGAATGGTTAGTGGGGATGGATAAATAAGAAGAGGGAAGTGGGGATGGATGAATGAGAAGGGGGAAGTGGGGATGGATGAATGAGAAGGGGGAAGTGGGGATGGATAAATAAGAAGAGGGAAGTGGGAATGGATGAATGAGAAGAGGGAAGTGGGGATGGATGAATGAAAAGAGGGAGGGGGGATGGATGAATGAAAAGAGGGAGGGGGGATGGATGACTGAAAAGAGGGAGGGGGGATGGATGAATGAGAAGAGGGAAGTGGGGATGGATGAATGAGAAGGGGGAAGTGGGGATGGATGAATGAGAAGGGGAAGTGGGGATGGATGAATGAGAATGGTTAGTGGGGATGGATAAATAAGAAGAGGGAAGTGGGGATGGATGAATGAGAAGGGGGAAGTGGGGATGGATGAATGAGAAGGGGGAAGTGGGGATGGATAAATAAGAAGAGGGAAGTGGGGATGGATGAATGAGAAGAGGGAAGTGTGGATGGATGAAAAGAGTGGGAGGAGGAGGATGGATGAATGAGAATGGTTAGTGGGGATGGATAAATAAGAAGAGGGAAGTGGGGATGGATGAATGAGAAGGGGGAAGTGGGGATGGATGAATGAGAAGAGGGAAGTGTGGATGGATGAAAAGAGGGAGGGAGGATGGATGAATGAGAATGGTTAGTGGGGATGGATAAATAAGAAGAGGGAAGTGGGGATGGATGAATGAGAAGGGGGAAGTGGGGATGGATGAATGAGAAGGGGGAAGTGGGGATGGATAAATAAGAAGAGGGAAGTGGGGATGGATGAATGAGAAGAGGGAAGTGGGGATGGATGAATGAGAAGGGGGAAGTGGGGATGGATGAATGAGAAGGGGGAAGTGGGGATGGATGAATAAGAAGAGGGAAGTGGGAATGGATGAATGAGAAGGGGGAAGTGGGGATGGATGAATGAGAAGGGGGAAGTGGGGATGGATGAATGAGAAGGGGGAAGTGGGGATGGATGAATGAGAAGGGGGAAGTGGGGATGGATAAATAAGAAGAGGGAAGTGGGGATGGATGAATGAGAAGGGGGAAGTGGGGATGGATGAAAAGAGGGAGGGAGGATGGATGAATGAGAATGGTTAGTGGGGATGGATAAATAAGAAGAGGGAAGTGGGGATGGATGAATGAGAAGGGGGAAGTGGGGATGGATGAATGAGAAGGGGGAAGTGGGGATGGATAAATAAGAAGAGGGAAGTGGGAATGGATGAATGAGAAGGGGGAAGTGGGAATGGATGAATAAGAAGAGGGAGGGGGATGGATGAATGAGAAGAAGGTGGGGGGATGGATGAATGAGAAGGGGGAGTGGGGATGGATGAAATGAGAAGGGGGAAGTGGGGATGGATGAATAAGAAGAGGGAAGTGGGAATGGATGAATGAGAAGGGGGAAGTGGGAATGGATGAATGAGAAGGGGAAGTGGGAATGGATGAATGAGAAGGGGGAAGTGGGAATGGATGAATGAGAAGGGGGAAGTGGGGATGGATGAATGAGAAGGGGGAAGTGGGAATGGATGAATGAGAAGGGGGAAGTGGGAATGGATGAATGAGAAGGGGGAAGTGGGAATGGATGAATGAGAAGGGGGAAGTGGGAATGGATGAATGAGAAGGGGGAAGTGGGAATGGATGAATGAGAAGGGGGAAGTGGGAATGGATGAATGAGAAGGGGGAAGTGGGAATGGATGAATGAGAAGGGGGAAGTGGGGATGGATGAATGAGAAAGGGGGAAGTGGGGATGGATGAATGAGAAGGGGGAAGTGGGGATGGATAAATAAGAAGAGGGAAGTGGGGATGGATGAATGAGAAGAGGAAAGGTGTGGATGAATGAAAAGAGGGAGGGAGGATGGATGAATGAGAATGGTTAGTGGGGATGGATAAATAAGAAGAGGGAAGTGGGGATGGATGAATGAGAAGGGGGAAGTGGGGATGGATGAATGAGAAGGGGGAAGTGGGGATGGATAAATAAGAAGAGGGAAGTGGGGATGGATGAATGAGAAGAGGAAAGGTGTGGATGAATGAAAAGAGGGAGGGAGGATGGATGAATGAGAATGGTTAGTGGGGATGGATAAATAAGAAGAGGGAAGTGGGGATGGA
Organism: Oncorhynchus masou masou; assembly: GCF_036934945.1. Classification (NCBI taxonomy): domain Eukaryota; kingdom Metazoa; phylum Chordata; class Actinopteri; order Salmoniformes; family Salmonidae; genus Oncorhynchus; species Oncorhynchus masou. The sequence continues at coordinate 2,370 of NW_027016703.1, forward strand.
TGAATGAGAAGAGGGAAGTGGGGATGGATAAATAAGAAGGGGAAGTGGGGAATGGATGAATGAGAAGGGGAAGTGGGGATGGATGAATGAGAAGGGGGAAGTGGGAATGGATGAATGAGAAGGGGGAAGTGGGGATGGATGAATAAGAAGAAGGTGGGTGGATGGATGAATGAGAAGGGTTAGTTGGGATGGATAAATGAGAAGGGGGAAATGGGAATGGATGAATGAGAAGGGGGAAGTGGGGATGGATGAATGAGAAGAGGGAAGTGGGGATGGATGAATGAGAAGAGGGAAGTGGGAATGGATGAATGAGAAGGGGGAAGTGGGGATGGATGAATAAGAAGAAGGTGGGTGGATGGATGAATGAGAAGGGTTAGTTGGGATGGATAAATGAGAAGGGGAAATGGGAATGGATGAATGAGAAGGGGGAAGTGGGGATGGATGAATGAGAAGAGGAAGTGGGAATGGATGAATGAGAAGGGGAAGTGGGGATGGATGAATGAGAAGAGGGTGGGGGATGGATGAATGAGAAGAGGAAAGGTGTGGATGAATGAAAAGAGGGAGGGAGGATGGATGAATGAGAAGAGGGAAGTGTGGATGGATGAATAAGAAGGGGGAAGTGGGGATGGATGAATGAGAAGGGAAGTGGGGATGGATGAATGAGAAGGGGGAAGTGGGGATGGATAAATAAGAAGAGGGGAAGTGGGGATGGATGAATGAGAAGAGGAAGGTGTGGATGAATGAAAAGAGGGAGGGAGGATGGATGAATGAGAATGGTTAGTGGGGATGGATAAATAAGAAGAGGGAAGTGGGGATGGATGAATGAGAAGGGGGAAGTGGGGATGGATGAATGAGAAGGGGGAAGTGGGGATGGATAAATAAGAAGAGGGAAGTGGGGATGGATGAATGAGAAGAGGAAGGTGTGGATGAATGAAAAGAGGGAGGGAGGATGGATGAATGAGAATGGTTAGTGGGGATGGATAAATAAGAAGAGGGAAGTGGGGATGGATGAATGAGAAGAGGGAAGTGGGGATGGATAAATAAGAAGGGGGAAGTGGGAATGGATGAATGAGAAGGGGGAAGTGGGGATGGATGAATGAGAAGGGGGAAGTGGGAATGGATGAATGAAGGGGGAAGTGGGGATGGATGAATAAGAAGAAGGTGGGTGGATGGATGAATGAGAAGGGTTAGTTGGGATGGATAAATGAGAAGGGGGAAATGGGAATGGATGAATGAGAAGGGGGAAGTGGGGATGGATGAATGAGAAGAGGGAAGTGGGGATGGATGAATGAGAAGAGGGAAGTGGGAATGGATGAATGAGAAGGGGGAAGTGGGGATGGATGAATAAGAAGAAGGTGGGTGGATGGATGAATGAGAAGGGTTAGTTGGGATGGATAAATGAGAAGGGGGAAATGGGAATGGATGAATGAGAAGGGGGAAGTGGGGATGGATGAATGAGAAGAGGGAAGTGGGAATGGATGAATGAGAAGGGGGAAGTGGGGATGGATGAATGAGAAGAGGGTGGGGGGATGGATGAATGAGAAGAGGAAAGGTGTGGATGAATGAAAAGAGGGAGGGAGGATGGATGAATGAGAATGGTTAGTGGGGATGGATAAATAAGAAGAGGGAAGTGGGGATGGATGAATGAGAAGAGGGAAGTGTGGATGGATGAATAAGAAGAGGGAAGTGTGGATGGATGAATAAGAAGAGGGAAGTGGGGATGGATGAATGAGAAGGGGGAAGTGGGGATGGATGAATAAGAAGGGAGGGGGATGGATGAATGAGAAGGGGGAAGTGGGGATGGATGAATGAGAAGGGGAAGTGGGGATGGATGAATAAGAAGAGGGGAAGTGGGGATGGATGAATGAGAAGGGGGAAGTGGGGATGGATGAATGAGAAAGGGGAAGTGGGGATGGATGAATGAGACGGGTTAGTGGGGATGGATGAATGAGAGGGGGGAAGTGGGGATGGATGAATGAGAAGGGGGAAGTGGGGATGGATGAATAAGAAGAGGGAAGTGGGGATGGATGAATGAGAAGGGGGAAGTGGGGATGGATGAATGAGAAGGGGAAGTGGGGATGGATGAATGAGAAGGGGGAAGTGGGGATGGATGAATAAGATGGGTTAGTGGGGATGGATGAATAAGAAGAGGGAAGCGGGGATGGATGAATGAGAAGGGTTAGTGGGGATGGATAAATGAGAAGGGGGAAGTGGGGATGGATGAATGAGACGGGTTAGTGGGGATGGATGAATGAGAAGAGGGAAGTGGGAATGGATAAATGAGAAGGGGGAAGTGGGGATGGATGAATGAGAAGGGGAAGTGGGAATGGATAAATGAGACGGGTTAGTGGGGATGGATGAATGAGAAGGGGAAGTGGGGATGGATGAATGAGAAGGGGGAAGTGGGGATGGATGAATAAGAAGAGGGAAGTGGGGATGGATGAATGAGAAGGGGGAAGTGGGGATGGATGAATGAGAAGGGGGAAGTGGGGATGGATGAATGAGACGGGTTAGTGGGGATGGATGAATGAGAAGGGGGAAGTGGGGATGGATGAATGAGAAGGGGGAAGTGGGGATGGATGAATGAGAAGGGGGAAGTGGGGATGGATGAATGAGAAGAGGGTGGGGGGATGGATGAATGAGAAGGGGGAAGTGGGGATGGATGAATGAGACGGGTTAATGGGGATGGATGAAGGAGAAGGGTTAGTGGGGATGGATAAATGAGAAGGGGGAAGTGGGGATGGATGAATGAGAAGGGGGAAGTGGGGATGGATGAATGAGACGGGTTAGTGGGGATGGATGAATGAGAAGAGGGAAGTGGGAATGGATAAATGAGAAGGGGGAAGTGGGGATGGATGAATGAGAAGGGGGAAGTGGGAATGGATAAATGAGAAGGGGGAAGTGGGGATGGATGAATGAGAAGGGGGAAGTGGGGATGGATGAATGAGAAGGGGGAAGTGGGAATGGATAAATGAGAAGGGGGAAGTGGGGATGGATGAATGAGAAGGGGGAAGTGGGGACGGATGAATGAGAAGAGGGAAGTGGGAATAGATAAATGAGAAGGGGGAAGTGGGGATGGATGAATGAGAAGGGGGAAGTGGGAATGGATAAATGAGAAGGGGGAAGTGGGGATGGATGAATGAGAAGGGGGAAGTGGGGATGGATGAATGAGAAGAGGGAAGAGGGATGGATTAATGAATGAGCGCAACAGGACAGAGCGAAAAGCCATCCGAGGAGACTGGGTCTCTGAGTAGCAGGAGGAACTACGTCAGTGCCTATGTCACTGACGCCCCCAAATAAATACTTGCTATCCCCCCAAAAAAATACTAAATAGGAGCAAGCAAGATGAGTGCATTTCACAAGTGACTAGTTTACATCAACTACCTTCACTAAAACAACTGCAAAAAGTTTTGCATGCAAATGTTAGTTTTGAATCCTAATGTTTTGGCATGTCTGCCTCTTGATTTGTTGGGAAGAGACCCCCGGGAATATTCACTTTTGTCAATTGATGTTCATTAAAAAAAATGCAACGTTTGAAAGCAAAGTTAATTTTTTTAGAACTTGTCCTTTTCTGAGTGAGTATGGTGGGCTGGAGCAGCCTACACTTTGCGTGGGTCACATGGTGAAAGGACTGTTTTTAGCCTCACACTTTTCAAATTGTTTTCATACCAGATTGTTATCTTTCTTTTACATTGTTGCTCCTCTCATAAACCACTGCAGGTTGGAATGGATCTACTGAATGGAAAACCCATATGAATCTACCTCGATCAACAAGGCAGCTGCTCCCAAAATCCTCTCTCTCTCTCTCTCTCTCTCTCTCTCTGTCTCTCCTATTTCTTACACTCTCGGGCCCTGTTAAGAGGATACATCCTATTTTCCTCCTGTCCTTGAGGAAAGGGGTCTCTGTGTGCTGACCTGTGTCTGATGGTTCCACCTACAGCTGCAAAATACAGAATACTTCCCTGATTTTTTAGGGAAGTCACAGTCGGAGGATCCCCAGAATCATAAGGGAATAGATAAGGAGGAAATCCTTTATCCTGGATTTATGGAAAAACCCAGGAACACTCTACTGCTTCCATAAATCTTACTGGGACGATCTCTTGTGCAAAACTCAGTTGTCTATTGAAAGCAAATGGGTGACTCCCTTAAAAAGTTTACCTCACGTAGAAAGAAGAACACAGAGTGAACTCTGCTTGAGATCGACGATTCCAAGTGAAAGTGTGCCAAAGGTATCTTTGCTTAGGATTTGTTTCAGTGCAAAGTAGATAGGACATGGTAGACCGTGGAATAAACCAGTGAGTTAGGCCTACAAAGGTAAACTTCATAAAGCATTATGAGACAGAGAGGAAGAGCAAAGGGCCATTAGACCATGGGAAAGTGAGAGACTATGAGGTACTATGAGGTACACATTATGAGACAGAGAGGAAGAGCAAAGGGCCATTAGACCATGGGAAAGTGAGAGACTAGGTACCCACATTATGAGGTACATTTGTACGTGAACTATCCCTTTGAAGGGGTCTGATTTATTGCGGCTGTCCTTATTGAGTCATCCTGTTCTGGCTAACCCCTAAGCCTTTCTTCCTATAGAGGCATTGGGGTTCTTTATGAAATCCAAAAACATCATAAAAATATAAAAAAAAATATTTAAACATCTGGTCTGAAAACACTGACTTTGCCCCACAGCAGAGGGGAAGAGAAAAGAGAAACCACTTCAGATGACTTTTGAACGATGGAGCCTTGCTAGTGGTCTGTAAAGCAGAGAGGATCTGGAGAAGTGTTCTGAGACGCTGTGTGTTCGGGGAGATCTTCCACTCCAACACAAACACACCCAGACACGCCGAACAAAGCTCGACCCACTGGCCTCGACATTAGTGGAAATGAGATGTCTGAAAGAAGAGAAGATACATATGTTTGTTATTTTTCCTCTCTGAAAGCATGCAGCTCTAATAAACCCCATTTTAATTAACTGGAATGGAAAAATACAGAAGAAATCTTCCAGAACGGTATAAAAATAACTGTAGTCCATTTCAAAATGGTTCCAAGATGAAAAAAAGCATATACTGCTGAGTGACGAATGTGTGTCCTCCTTCACAGAAGTATTGCCAGCTGTCTCCTAATTCAAAACAAACATTGGTACTACTCAGCTATGTATAATTGTTTTAAGAAAGTCATACCAAGGAAAACGTTGCTATTTGACTTTGAAGTTTAAGACACCTTCTAATTTGAGGTTTAAGGCACTGCATCTCAGTGCTAGAGGCGTCATTACAGACCCTGGTTCGATTCCAGGCTGTATCACAACCAGCCGTGATTGGGAGCCCCATAGGGCGGTGCACAATTGGCCCAGCATCATCTGGGTTTGGCCGGGGTAGGCCGTCACTGTAAATAAGAACTTGATCTTAACTGGTTAAATAAAATACATTTTTGTCAGTAAACAATCTCCATGTACAGTACCAGTCAAAAGTTTGGACACCTACTCATTCAAGGTTTTTCTTTATTTTTACTATTTTCTACATTGTCATCAAAACTATGAAATAACACAAATGAACTCATGTAGTAACCAAAAGTGTTAAATAAATCTAAATATATTTTATATTTGAGATTCTTCAAAGTAGCCACCCTTTGCTTTGATGACAGCTTTGCACTCTCTTGGCATTCTCTCAACCAGCTTCATGAGGTCGTCACCTGGAATGCATTTCAATTAACAGGTGTGCCTTGTTAAAAGTTAATTTATGGAATTTCTTTCCTTCTTAATGCATTTGAGCCAATCATTTGTGTTGTGACAAGGTAGGGGTGGTATACAGAAGAGAGCCCTATTTGGTAAAAGTACCATATTATGAAAAGAACAGCTCAAAAAAGCAAAGAGAAACGAAAGTCCATCATTACTTTAAGACATGAACGTCAGTCAATACGGAAAATATCAAGAACTTCTAAAGTTTCTTCAAGTGCAGTCGCAGAAACCATCAAGCGCTATGATGAAACTGTCTGTCATGAGGACCAACACAGGAAAGGAAGACCCAGTCCTCTGCTGTGGTATGATGAAACTGTCTGTCATGAGGACCGCCACAGAAAAGGAAGACCCAGAGCTACCTCTGCTGTGGTATGATGAAACTGTCTCTCATGAGGACCGCCACAGAAAAGGAAGACCCAGAGCTACCTCTGCTGTGGTATGATGAAACTGTCTCTCATGAGGACCGCCACAGAAAAGGAAGACCCAGAGCTACCTCTGCGGTGGTATGATGAAACTATCTCTCATGAGGACCACCACAGAAAAGGAAGACCCAGAGTTACCTCTGCTGTGGTTTGATGAAACTGTCTGTCATGAGGACCGCCACAGGAAAGGAAGACCCAGTCCTCTGCTGTGGTATGATGAAACTGTCTGTCATGAGGACCGCCACAGGAAAGGAAGACCCAGAGCTACCTCTGCGGTGGTATGATGAAACTATCTCTCATGAGGACCACCACAGAAAAGGAAGACCCAGAGTTACCTCTGCTGTGGTTTGATGAAACTGTCTGTCATGAGGACCGCCACAGGAAAGGAAGACCCAGTCCTCTGCTGTGGTATGATGAAACTGTCTGTCATGAGGACCGCCACAGGAAAGGAAGACCCAGTCCTCTGCTGTGGTATGATGAAACTGTCTGTCATGAGGACCGCCACAGGAAAGGAAGACCCAGAGCTACCTCTGCTGTGGTTTGATGAAACTGTCTGTCATGCGGACCGCCACAGGAAAGAGAGCTCCCTCTACTGCAGACTTTCAGAGGATACTTGAGTTAGTCATTAGAGTTACCAGCCTCAGAAATTACAGCCCAAATAAATGCTTCACGGAGTTCAAGTAACAGACACATCTCAACATCAACTGTTCAGAGGAGACTACGTGAATCAGGCCTTCATGGTCGAATTGCTGCAAAGAAACCACTACTAAAGGGCACCAATAATAAGAAGAGACTTGCTTGGGCCAAGAGACATGAGCAATGGACATTAGACCGGTAGAAATCTGTCCTTTGGTCTGATGCCATGTCTTTGTATGACGCAGAGTAGATGATCTCCTTATGTATAGTTCCCACCGCGAAACAGCAGCCAACAAGTGTTCAGCATATGTGGGAATTCCCTCAAGACTGCTGGAAAAGCATTCCAGGTGAAGCTGGTTGAGAAAATGCCAAGAGTGTGTAAAGCTATAATCAAGGCAATGGGTGGCTACTTTGAAGAATTTGTTGAACACTTTTTTTGGTTACTACATGATTCCATATGTGTTATTTCATAGTTCTGATGCCTTCACTATTAATCTACAATGTAGAAACTAGTACAAATAAAGAAAATCCCTTGAATGAGGAGGTGTGTCCAAACTTTTGACTAGTACTGGGTTTTGATTGGTACATTCAGACGAGTCTTGTGAGGCCTGTGGTTGTCCTGGAGCAAAACACGTGCTTGTGAGAGTATCACCTTTACACAGAGGGGTCACATTAGTGTGTAGCCCAAATTCTCCGGAATCTATAGACAGAAGTTGGCAGATCGGCTATACCGACTTCAGACGAGAAAAATGACGACATTCATCTAAAAAATGTCCAAACTGTATGCCTCTCTGCTAAATTACTAAAATGCGCACCTGTAGATCTGAGAGGAGCAGAAATGTGGATAGCCATAAGCTATATGGCTAATATTCCATCTACA
>NW_027016704.1:0-69703 GCF_036934945.1 Oncorhynchus masou masou
CATGCAACAATTGAAAAGATTTTATTGAGTTACAGTTCATATAAGGAAATCAGTCAATTGAAATATGTTCATTAGGCCCTTATCTATGGATTTCACATGACTAGGAATACAGATATGCATCTGTTGGTCACAGATACCTTTTATTTGCGATTTTCAGAAATCGTTAACATTGCGTTATGCTAATGAGCCTGAGGCTTTAGTCACGATCCCAGATCCGGGTCAAACATTTCGGGTGGCCTTCAATAAGCTTCCCACAATAAGTTGACTGAATTTTGGCCCATTCCTCCTGACAGAGCTGGTGTAACTGAGTCAGGTTTGTAGGCCTCCTTGCTCGCACACGCTTTTTCAGTTCTGCCCACAAATTTTCTATAGGATTGAGGTCAGGGCTCTGTGATGGCCTCTCCAATACCTTGACTTTGTTGTCCTTAAGTCATTTTGACCCACAACTGTGGAAGTATGGACAATAAGTTATTGTCCATTTGGAATACCCACTTGCGGCCAAGCTTTAACTTTAACCTGTTGAAACTCCCCATCCCGGATCCGGGATCGTGACTAAAGCCTCAGGCTCATTAGCATAACGCAACGTTAATGATTTCTGAAAATCGCAAATAAAATGAAAATAATGCGCCTGCTCTCAAGCTTAACCTTTTCTTAACAACACTGTCATCTCAGATTTTCAAAATATGCTTTTGAACCATAGCAATTGACTAATTTGTGTAAGAGTATGCTAAGCTAGCTTAGCATTTTGAGTAGCATTTAGCACGCAACATTTTCACAAAAACCAGATAACCAAATAAATAAAATCATTTACCTTTGAAGAGCTTCGGATGTTTTCAATGAGGAGACTCTCAGTTACATACCAAATGCGCAGTTTTTCCTGAAAGCGTCTGTGTGTAGGAGAAATCGTTCCGTTTTGTACATCACATTTGGCTACCGAAACGAACCGAAAATTCAGTCACCTACAACGTCAAACTTTTTCCGAATTAACTTCATAATATCGACCGAAACATGGCAAACGTTGTTTGGAATCAGTCCTCAAGGTGTTTTTTCACATATCTCTTCATTGATATATCGTTCGTGGAAGCCTGCATTCTCCTCTGAATTCTGTGGAAAAATACTTGCAGCTGACTTTTGCGCACCAATTTCGGCACCGGGCGGACACCTGGTAAATGTGGTCTCTTATGGTCAATCTTCCAATGATATGCCTACAAATACGTCACAATGCTGCAGACACCTTGGGGAAACGACAGAAAGGGCAGACTTACTCCTCTCGCATTCACAGCCATATAAGGAGACAATGGAAAACAGAGCCTCAAAAATCCTGCTCATTTCCTGGATGCCGTCTCATCTTGGTTTTGCCTGAAGCTCACGTTCTAGGGCACGCACAGAAAATATCTTTGCAGTTCTGGACACGTCAGAGTGTTTTCTTTCGAAAGCTATCAATTATATGCATAGTCGAGCATCTTTTTGTGACAAAATATCTTGTTTAAAACGGGAACGTTTTTCATCCAAAAATGAAATAGCGCCCCTAGAGTTTCAACAGGTTAACTGATGTCTTGAGATGTTGCTTCAATATATCCACATAATTTTTGTGGATATCACATCAAATACAACTATAAATAATCTTATCTAAGTCCTTTACAATTTTGGGGGTAAGTCAAGTGATGACGAGACATAAACCAATCTGGATAACCCTTCAGTTTTGGGTAACTCGTTTTGGAGGAGAGCACCTTGGTGGAGTTGGAGGTGGTCCCGGAGATCCAGATGTCAATGGGTATTCAATCCATCAGTAGGCCACAGGAGGAGCAACGGGAGAGTTGGGCTCATCTCTTGACGAAGTATATATCAATGAAGAGGCATTCGGGGCCCTCGTGGGGTAGATGAAGGAGATTGTGGAGGAGCTCCAAATCTCACAAACAAGGACGGCGGAATGGGGGTCCATCTCACCCTTACTTGCCACTCCAAGAACGAAGAGGGACACCTCCACAGCCCAGCAGGCCCTGCAGGAGCGGGGGCTATTTGTGCACTCAGGTGAGGCCCGGAGGAAGAAAAAGAAGAGGCTTTCCTTCGAGATGGGGGAGGGCTAGAGTGGGCTGGGAGGGGTGGGGGTGTGAGAGCGATTGGGGACAGTGCAACAGAGGTGGCCCCCCAGTCACCGCGGGTATCATCTCTCCCACTCATCCCGATGGACATAGATCTGGTGGCCCCTGCGCTGTGTATGCCCGATGGAGATGGGGTGTTCCAGGCTTTTTCTGGGACGCCGGGACCCCCTGCATCTTGGGCTTCTCAGAAGGGGGATGCAGTGGATGGGGAGGCCTCAGAGGAAGGGGGTCAAGAGCCCTTGTCCGTGGATGTACGAGGGGTTGGGGATATGGTCAGTACTACCGAGGTGTCTCCCCTGTCCTCACAGGGTCCATCTCTCCAGCTCTTCCAGATGGACAAGAACATGTCGTCCGGGACCCCCATCCCCAACCCCTTCCCCGCATCTTCGGGTTCTCAGGGGGCGGTATGGGTGGGAAGGTTTGGGGGGGGGAGCTCGGACGCTGGACCAGCAGCCTCCAAGTTCGACGAGGACCTTTACCCACCGGACAGAGTGAGTACTTGAACCCTGCACCTTGTTGACTTTTTCTTTTAATTGTGCAATCATGGCAGAGATTCAAATAATGACTATGAATGTTCGGGGTCTAAGGGACACTGTAAAAAGAACTGCTGTCTTTAGTTGTTTATCAAACATATGTTTTACCTTTTGTTTCTTGCAGGAGGTACATTTAAGGGATGGGGGGGACGTAGAGCAGTTTAAAAAAGAGTGGGTAAAAGGGAAGTCTGTGTGGGGGGTGTTCACTCATCAGGGGTTGGGATTTTGTTTGGGACACGGGAGGTGAGGGTGGAAGGCACGTATGTTGCGATGCAGGGGAGGGTTTTGGGGGTGGACATAGCGTTAGGGGATTTTAGACTTAGGATTATAGGGGTATACGGGCCACAGACGGTGCCAGAGAGAAGGGAGATGGTGGAGAGTCTGGCACCTCTGTGTGCCACAAACAGAGTTTTGGTAGTGGGAGGGGATTTTAATGTAGATTTAGGAGGGGTGGGAGATGGTAGCGTGGGGGCCATCACTGGACTTATGGCAAGCCATGGTTTGGTGGATGGGGGCCTTAACACTACTCCGGCGCTGGCGGGTCCCACGTGGCGTAACTCCCGGGGGGTCGTGCGGAGGCTGGACTATGTATTTCTACCCAAATCCTTGGGACTTTTGTCTGGGCGTCTGTTGCCTGTGTTTTTCTCAGATCACGACGGGGTCCTCCTTCGGGTCAAGGCGCCTGTCTGCCTTTTCGGTAGGGGGTACTGGAAGCTCGACCGGGACATCCTGGAGGAGCGGGCTTTTGTCAATGCTTTCTCTGTTTTTTTGGGGTAGCTTAAGTGTCTCCGGCCTATGTGCGGAGGAGTTTTGGAATGGTGGGAGTTAGTTAAGGTAAGAATTAGGGTATTTATTATTGTTTTTTGTAAGAGGAAGGGGAGAGAGGAGAGAAGGGAGGTGGAGCAGCTTCAACGTTTACTCGATCTCGAGTACGAGGCAGGCAACCTCGGTGCTTCGATGGACGTTGAGCGTGCTACCAGCCTCAAGGCTCAACTCAGGGAGGTGCATGAGCGGAAGGCCAGTGCCTTCCTGCAGCGTGCACACTGAGTTTATAGAGCAGAATGAGACATGCTCGGCAGTGTTTTTTAAATCAGTTAGGGAAAGGCAGGTAAGACAGGTTTTTTATGGGGTGAGGGATGGACAGGGTAGGGTAGTTAGGGAGCCGGAGCAGATGGTCAGGGTGGCAACTGACCTTTTCCGGGGGGTTTTCCAGGAGAGGGTAGTAGAAGAAGAACAGGGTACCGTGTTCTTAGAACACTTGTCCCGGCGTGTGCCGGAGGACATTAGAAAGGCGATGGATGCCCCGATAACACTAGAGGAGGTGGAGAGCGCCCTCAAGAGGATGGGGAAAGGGAAGGTGACTGGGATGGATGGGCTGCCAGCTGAGTTTTACCTCAAGTTATGGGGTATGCTTGGACCGGTGGTCCTAGAAGTCCTGACGGCCTTTCTCGAGACTGGAGTCCCGGGCAGGTCAATGGCTGTAGGCGTGCTGTCCCTCTTCTACAAGAAGGGAGACACCGCCGACCTTAGCAACTGGTGGCCGTTGACCATGCTGTGCGTAGATTATAAGATACTAGCTAAGATCATGGCAGACCGAGTGCGCACAGCCCTTCCCTACGTTGTCCATGAGGATCAAACGTGTGGGGTGGAAGGCCGTTCCATTAGGTGGAACCTCCAACTGTTAAGGGACTCCATCGCCTGGGTTGAGGATAGAAGTCTACCTCTGATGGTAGTGGCGCTTGATCAGGCCAAGGCTTTTGATCGCGTCAGTAGGGTTTTTCTTTTCAGAGTGTTAGGTAGGTTAGGGTTTAGTGATCGCTTTATAGAGTGGATCAAGATTTTGTATGTGGGAGCGGGGTGCCGGGTGAGCATAAACAGCCATCTGGGCGACGTGTTTAGACTCTCCTCAGGGGTCAGGCAGGGATGCCCGCTCTCGGCACTCCTTTTCGTGCTCTATATGGAGCCCCTGGCGGCTGCCATTAGGGCTGAAGCAGGGGTGGAGGGCTTACTGGTCCCTGGTAGCGGCGGTTTGCGTGTTAAGGTGACACAATACGCCGATGACACCACCTTGCTTTTGTGCAAGGACTCGTGCCTGCTAAGGTCTCTGGCCATAATTGGAGACTTTACCCGCGCGTTGGGAGCGGTCCTTAACAGACGACTTGGCGAGGTTAAGTATTTCGGCAGATGGTGGGGTAGGACGGACGTGCCCGGAGGGCTATCTCTCTGTAATGGGGCCCTGAGGATTCTTGGGGTCCACTTTGAGACCTCCTGAACTGGAACATGAGGGTTGCTTTCGTTCAGAGGAAGCTGGCAATGTGGAAGGCCAGATCCTTGTCTTTCTTGGGCAAGGTTCTGGTCCTCAAGGTGGATGTACTGCCTTCCCTTCTGTACTTGGCTTACATCTATCCATTGCCAGCGAGCATGAGGAGGGGGCTAGTAAGGCTCGTGTTTCAGTTCATGTGGGGAGGCAGGTATGAATATGTCGCCAGGGCTCGCATGATCTCAACAATCGGGGAGGGTGGGAGGGGAGTTCCACACTTCCCAATCAAGTTGGACTCAATTTTTGTATCGTTTTTGTTGAATGAGCTCGCTAATCCGGTGATTCATCCCAACGGTTACTTCCTACGGGTGTTCTTCTCGTACCAGGCGAGAAGCATAATGGTGTGGTCCAACACGGTTCCTCGGGCTGAACAGCTGCCGTGGCACTTCAGCCATGCGGCGAAGTGTCTGTGCGCACATCCCGAGGTTGAAGTCGACCGAGTAGGTTTGGACCACAGATGCCTGTACGAGGAGGTCAGACGGACCGTTTGTGCACCCCCTGTGGTGGGTACCCCTGCTGTGGTCTGGGAGACCATACAGGCGCGGGGCCTAGACAATCGTCTTAAGGTTCTAAATTGGTTAAGCCTCCACAAGTAACTGCCGGTACGATCCATCATGTACCGGCATAGCTTGGCACGGTCCCCCCAGTGCCTGAGACCAACTTGTGGTGGGGAGGAGACAATACGCCACATGTACTGGGACTGTCCTTTCGCAGGAGTAGTGTGGGCCAGGGCTCAGGGTTTGCTAGGGAGAGTGAAGGGAGGTTTTGTTTTAACATGGGCGAGCGTAGAGAGAGGGGTAGGGAGAGCAGGGGGAAGTAGGGACCGTTTTCTGTTGTGGCTGCTTATCAGTCTTTTTAAGAAAGGGCTCTGGGATGCCAGGCAGGGGCTGGTTAAGTCAGGGGCAGACATGGGGGTGGAGGCAATAGTGAGGAGAGTGGAGGGAGATTTGAGGGGGAGGATAAGGAGGGAGGAGAGGAAGTGGGGCCACCATGCCGAATTAGAGCAGTGGAAAGGGGGGTTGGGGCTTGTCAGGTAGGTAAAGTTTAGAAGGAAGGTTGGTAGGTTTTGTGGGATTTGGAATGCTTATGCTTATTGATGGCTTGTGATTTTTGTTAGTTTGCAGCAGCCCCCTGGAAAAGATTGGGGGCGGGCGTTGGTTGCCTATCTCTTACCAGAGAAAAAGGGTTTCAGTGTTTTTGAAAAATGATGGGTTGCTTTTTTTGTTACAAGTTTTGTTTGGAAATGGACATGTTAAAAGAAATGTTCACCGTGTAAATGTATGCAAAGTTAGAATAAAAGCTTTGAATCATCATCTGTTCTTATCAGTTTAATATATGATACGTCCCCCATCGGGGGCCTTATATTAAATGGATTCTTCGAACAGGGAGTTGGAAATGGGGCTTGCTCCGTCCGCTCCACGCATCGACCCGGTATTGCAGTACCTCAGGGAACGGTGCAACCTTTCTCCCGTTGTCAATACTCATTCACAAAGCTATGTAGACAGCTAGCTAGCTAGCTAGCAGAAGAAGAGAATGGAAAAAAACACTCAAACTGAAAGAAGGGCGGAGCGACCTTCAATGGGGTCCTCCGTTTCCCGCCATTTTAGTAAAAAAAAAAATTGGGCCAGGATAGTGTGTGTGTGTCTCTGTCTCTGTGACCTTTTTATCCACAGCCCTCGAAAACTTGGAAGAGTGGGTTCCGGGAGCACCCGCGACCTCTGACTTCCATACGACTCTGGTTTCTCTTCATTACGCACAAGCCTTTCGCCTTTTACTAAAGACTTCCGTGGAGAGGAATACTTACGAGTTCAACGTATTTTTGGAGGGGCTTTGCTTCTTGCAGAGCCCGGTATCTTGTTTCAAGAGAAATTGACAGTGGGCCAGGATAGTGACTTAAAGACGCATTAGCGACTTTTTCCCAAAAACACCTGCCTGTCTGTCGCCGGGTGGAGGAGACGGCTTTTGCCAACCCGCTGAGGTCTGTCGAGACCCCCGGGGGCCCGGCGGTTGCAGGGTTCCATTTGTGGGTTATCGCTTCTTGGCCTTTTGGCTCAAATTAAGTGTGTGGCATGCCCGCAGCTTGATCAACAAAAGGAAGAAGGTGATGGCGACTGGAAACTTTACGTCGACCCCTTCGGCGCGACTTTTGAACACTATTCGGTTTGTCGGGAACGAAATGGACGGAATGCAGTTCGTTATGGGAAGAAGGAGTTTTGCAAAGGAAGTCATCTTTGAATTTCTGGGAGTGACGACGGAACGGATCTACTACTACAGAGACTTTCCTGTACGGAATGCTTTCAAGGTCACCTTCACGGGGGAATACCTGTGTCAGGAAGCTTGGAACAAGTGCCTGGAACACAAGGACGAAACACCGATCTCCAACTTCAACGTGGACCTCTGTTCGCAAGTTGGAACAAAAGCAATGGATTACGATGGCATGTGGAATGGGAATAGAAAATACGCTGTCCGATTTAGAACACGGACGGGGGGAATTGAATATCCCCCAGCGTCCTTCTACATTGGCGGTGTAAAGGGGTACCTGTACTTCCACGGACAGCCTAAAACATGTAGAAGATGCGGAGAAGAGGGCCACATTGCAGCATTGTGCCTGAATACATTTTGTAGAAACTGTTTGGAGGCGGGTCATCTGGCAAGAGATTGTAAAAAACCCAAAATGTTTATTCTGTGTGATTCAACTGAGCACATGTTCAAAGATTGCCCAGACAGACACAAAACCTATGCGGAATCACTGCGAAACATCGAAGTGGTATTGGACGAGATCACGAGAGACCATGCACCCGCACCTGAGAACCTCCCGAGGCCTCTCCCGGAGGCTTCCCCGAGAAAGGCTCCGGGTGATGTGTCGGAGCCCTGTGCTTTAGGGAACCCGGTGGCAGGAACCTCAGCTCAACCAGAACAGGCGGCAACAGAGGAATCGTCACAGGGGATAATAATATCAGATACCCCAGTGGAAAGGAGAGTACAGTGGGGTGAAACAGAAGAGGTTAAAGAGATGGATTGGAAAACAGTAGAGGGGAAGAGAACAGCAAAAAGGAAAGTAACAGAGGAGAGGTGGGACAACGAGGGAAAAAAACAAGTAATAGAGACATCCAGCAGGTTCTGCGCCCTGGAGAACAAGGAGCCAGAAGAGCAAGGAGCTCCAGGCCCTGAGCCTCCCTCAGCAAGAGAGCCTCCACCAGTACCGTTGGTTGCACCATCAGAGGAGGACAGCGAGGGCAGCAGGGATTCCCAGCCAGAGTTCGTGAGTGGCTCTATGGTGGACAGTTTGCTGTCAACAATGTTTCTGACCAAGGGGAAAAGAGACAGAACATAAAATAAAATTATGTTTAAAGTCCTGTCAGTTAATGCCAGGGGACTGAGAGACACTGTCAAGAGGGCATCTTTGTTTTTTTCCTTAAAGGCATTGGACTTCCAAGTGTGCTTCCTGCAGGAGTGTCACCTGAAGAATGCAGAGGACATCAAAAGGTTCAGCAAGGACTGGAAGGCAGGTGCTTCAGTATGGAGCATAGGCAACGTGCACTTGGATGGGGTGGGGATATTATTTAAGGATACTGGGTTCGTAATTGAGGAGGAAACAATTATTATCCCAGGGAGGCTTGTATACGTAGATGGCAGGCTGAACAATAACAGGGTGCGCCTAGTAAACGTATATGCTCCGGCAGTAAAAGGGGAAAGGTTAGATATTCTTTAAGAACTTACCCAATGTTTTGTGCACAAACCGCATAGTGATAATGGGGGGGGGGGGGGGGGATTTCAACACAGACTTAGAGGGGGAATATGATTTTACTGCACAATATTTAAAAAAACGTTTTGGGTGACTACAACTTGGCAGACATATACAGGAGACATAACAAAACAGGTATAGGGCATACATGGAGAAACTCAAGCAAGCAAAAGATTGGATTATCTGTTTGTATCCAAGACCATCCAAAGCTTGAGTTTCTTCATGCATCCAAACTGGTTTTCAGACCACGACACAATTGGGGCTTCTTGTGAAACTAAGGGGTGGAGATAGGAAGAGGACGTTGGAAGTTAAATATGAAGGTGCTGGAATGTGCAGATTTTAGAGCCGAGTTTACAACCTTTTATAATTCATGGAGGGATATGAAATGGGCATTTGAAAACACAGCTGAATGGTGGGAGGCGGTAAAAATCAAAATAAGGTATTTTTGTCAAAGTTATAGCAAAAGGAAAAAAAAGGAAGAGAGGCATCTCGAGAAAGAACTGCAAAATGAACTGCAGGCTATACATTCTGAAATAAATGAGGGTAAGCAGGTGTGTGGGGAGGAATACAGAAACATCCAAAAGAAAATAGAACACAACACTTTACATTTCTGGCCAAAATAACAGATAAAGAACAAGATGAAAAATGTTCCAAGTTTTTTTTTCAAAGTATTAAAGAAAAACAAAGAAAGTCTGTAATTTCTGAATTAGAAAGGTAGTGGGAAGGTTACCAAAAAGGAAGATTTAATGACGTGCGCTCAGGAATTCTATCAAGCTTTGTTCAAGAAGAAAGAATTGGATAAAGCAAGAATGGAGGAATTATTAAATAATATAAGCAAAAAGCTAAACACTGAAGAAAGAACACATTTAGAAAGGAAATAGAGGAGGCATTGAAATCTCTGAAAGCCGATAAAACACCAGGGAGTGATGGATGACCAAAAGAATTCTATTGTCGGTTTTGGGGTATCCTAGGTGAGGATTTACTAGAGGTGTATAAAGAGATCTTGGTCGAGGGGATGATGCCGGAATCCATGAGGTCTGGTGTAATTAGCTTAATTTACAAGAAAGGAGAAAAAGAGCTCTTAAAAAGTTGGAGGCCCATTACCTTGCTAAATGTGGACAATACAATTTTGGGGAAAGTAATAACAAATAGATTTAAAGAGGTGATGCCTAGTCTGGTTAATGAGGACCAGACATGCGGGGTTATGAATAGGTCAGCCACATACAACTTACAGTTAACCAGGGATGTGATTGTTTTGGGCCAAGGACAGAAATCTACCTTTGTGTGTGTTGAACGTTGACCAGGAGAAGGCGTTCGACAGGGTCAGTCACGACTTCTTGTTTTCAATTCTAGGAAGAATGAATTGTGGCACCATTTTTGTTAATTGGATTAAGACAATGTATAATAAAGCATACAGTAAAGTACAAATCAACGGGTTTCTCAGCAAACCGGTACTTCAAGAAGGTGGGGTGAGACAGGGGTGCCCACTGTCACCACTACTGTACGTATTATTTGCTGAACCACTAGCGAATTTGATGAGGAATGATACAGGTATAGACGGGGTGCATATCCCAGGGAGTAACGGAGAAAGGGTTAAAATCGCCCAGTATGCAGACGACACCACTCTGTTCCTATGCTCTGACCGGGCGATAGCGATTGTACTGTGGAAAACCTATGGAGAAGCAGTGGGTTCCAAAATTAATTTGGGGAAGTCCTCTATGATGTACTGTGGCGCCTGGGAAGGGAGAACAGAGGGCAAGGGAGGCATAACTGTCTGTAAGGATGGGCTAAAAATATTAGAGGTGCATTTCTTTCAAAGGGATGGGATAAAGTAAAATTGGGAAAGAAAGATTGAAAAAGTAAAGGTAAAACTCAATATGTGGAAAAGCAGAAGGTTAACGATCAGCGGAAAGATCATGGTAATAAAAACCAACATATTACCAACCTTAATCTACCTGGCACTGGTGTTCCCAATCAACGCCAGGAGCAAAATTGTGGTGACAAGGTTAATATTTTCATTTATATGGGGCGGCTCATATGAAAGTGTAAAGAGAGAGATGATGTATGGGAAAGTATCAAAGGGAGGGAGGGACATCCCATGTCTGTCGGTGAAGCTGGATTGTCTTTTCCTTAATCTGATGTGTAAAACCTTGTTGAAAATAATACAGCATAAATCATTTTTCTTTGTCAGGTTGTGGTTCGGGACTACTTTAAGAGGGATGATACCTTGGGACAACAGGGTACTGAATGCAGAGGTAAAACCTAAGTATTACAACACACAGGCCATATCATTTCTGAAAATACACATAAAGGAAATAGAAAGAGAGGTCTTATTGGACCACAGGAAAATGTATGAAATTATAAGGGAAAATTGGGAGCAGAGATATGATCTGAAAACAGTTAATTGGGAGGGAATACAACCAAAATGGATGGATAACGAGTGCAAGGATCTGGGATGGCTGTGTGCTTTAAATAGGTTGGCCGTAAAGGAGAGGATGTATAGACAACTGCGCAGTGAACGCAGAGTGCCCCAGGTGCAAAAAAAGTGAAACAGTAATGCATGTATTCTGGGAGTGTGGTTTTGCAAAAGATTTTTGGGGAAAGTGCGCACCCATTATTAACATGGTATGCAACAAGATTGTTTTGAAAGGTAAGAATATTGTGTATGGAGAGGAGATCCTAACACTGCCAAAGGAACAGTTTAGAGCCATATGGCAAGTTATTAGTTTGGGGAAGCTGGTACTGTGGGAAAAAAGAAATGTTTGTATTAAAAAGGAGAAGGACATAACTGTACCAGTAGATGCCTTCTATTTGTTTGTATGGAAGTTAAGAAATGTGATTGAAATGGACAAACACGTGCATGGGGAGGACTTTTGTAAAATAATTTGGGGAAGTGTAAAACTTGGATGAAAATGGAAAAGTGTTGATGGAAAAAAGAATGTCACAGTAAACTGTAACTTTTTTATTAATAAAAAATTAAAATAAAATAAAAATCTGTTCTTATCAGTTTAATATCTGATACGTCCCCCATCGGGGGACCTTATATTAAATGGTTTTTTGAACAGGGAGTCGGAAATGGGGCTTGCTCCATCCGCTCCACGCATTGACCCGGTATTGCAGTACCTCCGCGAAAGGTGCAACACTTTTCTCCCGTTGTCAAGGAAAAATACAAATTCACAAAGCTATGTAAACAGCTCGCTAGCTAGCAGAAGAAGAGAAGGGAAAAAAACATTCAAACTGAAAGAAGGGCGAAGCGCCCTTCAATGGGGTCCCCCGTTTCACGCCATTTTAGTAAAAAACAACAACAAAAAAAATTGGGCCAGGATAGTGTGTCTCTCTCTCTCTGTGTCTCTGTGTCTGTGACCTTCTTTTTATCCACAGCCCTCTAGGCGGGAACCCGGCCTAGAGTGCACAGAGTGTGTCTCGGGCCCCAACCTCTGACTTCCATACGACTCTGGTTTCTCTTCATTACGCACAAGCCTTTCGCTTTTTACTAAAGACTTCCGTGGAGAGGAATACTTACACGAGTTCAACGTATTTTTGGAGGGGCTTTGCTTCTTGCAGAGCCCGGTATCTTGTTTCAAGAGAAATTGACAGAGGTGGGCCAGGATAGTGACTTAAAGACGCATTAGCGACTTTTTCCAAAAAACACCTGCCTGTCTGTCGCCGGGCGCGGGGGACGAGGACGGTGGGTGGGTGGGTGGGTGGGAAGGGAGGGAGGAGACGGCTTTTGCCAACCCGCTGAGGTCTGTCGAGACCCCGGGGGCCCTGCGCTTGCAGGGTTTCATTTTGGGTTATCGCTTCTCGGCCTTTTGGCTAAGACCAAGCTTGGTACTGCGGTGCCCCAGAGCTCGCTTAGCTGAAAGCCGAAGGCCGGAGGGTGTATGAAGTTGTGGTCGAACTAGGATTATTTCCTTGGTCTTTACAACGCTATTTTTTCTCAACGGGTTCTTTTTTGAAGAAGGCCAGATTTTTTTTTCTCGAAAAAACCATTTTTCCTGGGAGAAATGGCAAGATCTTCAACAAGCAGGATGATCCCCGGGATTGGCCAGGCGAATACCATTCAATTTATTTGGAGGGAGAAGCAGATGGAGCCATTTGGAAGAGAGAGCTTTGGGAGAAGTATTCTGATGGGAGACCTGAAGCTGACAGTAAAATAAGTTTTCTGTCTCCAAGGGAACATGATGGAGGGGAGTTTTGATGTGACCCTCTACACCGAAGAGCAGCACGAGGAGACGATGAAGAGGATAAAAGAAGTGGGAGATGCGAAGCTGATGGGCCATCATGCAGTCTGGCCAAGAATAATTTCAGGGTGGTGACTGTAAATATGTATAACCCCCACGTAAAAGATGAAGATGTGAGGGCCTTCCTGGGGAGATATATGGAAAACATCTCCTCAGCAAGGCTTGTCAGGGATTCTCTCGGATTCTGGAATGGGAGGAGAAGCTTCCAGGCTCTCCTTAAAGAAGACCCCAAAGGCCTGGGGGGTTATCTCCATCCCCCTGCAATGTTCTCCCTGGGGGCTGACAGGGGGACTTTGCATTATGCCCGTCAGCCTCCTTTCTGCAGGCGGTGTATGGCCTACGGGCATACCATGGCCTCGTGCGGTGACATCAGGAAGTGCAGAATCTGTGGATCAGGTGAGCACGAGGCTAGGGCCTGTGCCGAGCCCAAGGTGTGCCACGGCTGTGGCTCATCAGCACACCTGTGGCGGGACTGCCCAGCTCGCCAGAGGTCGTACGCAGTTGCAGCTGGAGGGGGAGTAGGAGGCGGAGGAAGAGGAGGCCCGGAGACAAAAACAGGCCCAGAAGAAAGAACAGCACAGGAGGAGAGGAAAAAGGGGGCAACGGGAGGAGGTGTGCAAAGGGTTGAGAAGGACGGAGCTGAAGAAGAGGGAGTGGAGAGGCAGGAGACGGAGGACAGAACGGTGAAGGAAAAGAAGAGAGAAGAGAAGACGGGAGCAGATAGGGAAGATGGAAGGAAGGAGTGGGGGAGTGATCTGGTGGAACAAATGAGGGAGATGGTGGAGGGACTGGCGGGGATGGAGGACATGGTCACCCCTTTGCCTCCATCTCAGAGGAAGAGAGGGAAGAAGAGGATGGACCTGGGGGACGGAAAGAGGAGGGGGGGGAGGGGGTAGCAAAGAGAGGGAGGGGTAGGGAAAAGTTTCTCTAAATTCATTGTTTTCTTCTGCCCCTCAGGATACGGTGGAGAGTGAATCCCTGGAAGGGGCTCGGGACTGTCTGGCTGGGGTTTCTCAACTCCTCTTTGAGGAGATGGGGTCCCCTAGCCTCGGCCCGGAAGCTTTCAGGGAAGGAGTAATGGAGGGTGTTGGTGGAGAACCCAGGATGCAGGACACTTCAAGGCCTAAAACCATACATGCATTCTGGGTTGGGGAAATGGAGGAGGACGGGGGTACGTCAGGAGAGGAGAAGGCATCCCCGCCAGATGTGATGGAGCAGGGGAGCATCGGGTGATCCTCCTGTTTTTGGTTTGGGTTTATTTACTGAGGTTTTTGTTGTTGTAAATAATTAATGAATAGTTCTATTAAATTGTTTAGTTTAAATGTAAGGGGTTTGAGGGATTTTGTTAAGAGGAGGGCGGTGTTTAGTTTTTTAGAGGGGGTGGGTTTTGATGTTTGTTTTGTACAGGAGGTTCACCTGAGGGATGGAGGGGATGTTGTTAGATTTAAGAGGGAGTGGAATAAGGGAGAGTCATTTTGGAGCATAGGAGGGGTGCACTCGACAGGAGTAGGGATTTTGTTTGGGAATAGGGAGGTGAAGGTAGAGGGCACTTTTGTTGTAATGCAGGGGAGGGTTTTAGGGGTGGATGTCACATTTAGGGATAGTAGGTATAGGTTAGTGGCTCTATTAGATGGAACCTACAGTTGATTAGGGACTCCATCGCTTGGGTTGAAGATAGAGGGCTGCCTTTGATGGTAGCAGCGCTAGATCAGGCGAAAGCCTTTGATCGCGTGAATAGATCCTTTCTATTCAGGGTGTTAGGTGGATTAGGATTTGGGGAGAAATTCATAGGATGGATCCATACATTATATGTCGGAGCGGGGTGCCGAGTTAGTGTAAACAGTCACTTGAGGGACGTTTTTGACCTCTCGTCTGGGGTCAGGCAGGGATGCCCACTCTCGGCTCTCCTTTTCGTTCTGAACATGGAGCCTCTGGGGGCTGCCATTAGGGCAGACACAGGGGTGGAGGGCTTGTTGATCCCTGGAAGCGGTGGTTTGCGCGTCAAGTTGACGCAGTACGCTGATGACACTTCCTTGCTGCTATGCAAGGACTTGTCCCTGACAAGGTCTCTTGCCATTATTGGGGATTTCACCCGAGCGTCGGGGGCAGTTCTTAATCACATTAAGTCTTCCGTCAAGTTTTTTGGAAGATGGCGTGGTAGGACGGATGTGCCTGGGGGGTTATCTCTCTGTGACGGGGCCCTGAGGATTCTCGGGGTCCATTTTGAGACCTCTGGCTCAGCGACCCTGAACTGGAACATGGGTATCGCAGTGGTACAGAAGAAGCTAGCATTGTGGAAGGCTAGGTCTTTGTCTTTTATAGGTAAGGTCCTGGTCCTAAAGGTGGATGTATTGCCATCTCTTTTGTATTTGGCGTACATCTACCCATTGCCGGCTTGTCTGAGGAGGCCTCTAGTGAGGCTTGTGTTTCAGTTCATGTGGGGTGGCAGGTACGAGTGGGTCGCCAGGGCGCGCATGCTCTGTCTTATCGGGGAGGGAGGTAGGGGTTACCACATCTCCCCCTCAAGCTGGATGCAATTATCGTTTCCTTTCTGTTGACAGAGCTTGCTCATCCAGTGATACACCCGTCCGGGTACCTCCTGCGGGTGTTCTTCTCGTATCAGGCGAGAAGCATAATGGTGTGGTCTAACACGGGTCCTCGGGCGGAACAGCTGCCGTGGCACTTTGGCCATGCGGCCAAGTGGCTGCGTGCGCACCCCGAGGTTGAAGTTGCCCGAGTAGGTTTAGACCACAGGCACCTGTACGAGGAGGTCAGGCAGGCAGGGAGTCCGGCGCCTGTAGCGGGCATCTCGGAAGTGGTCTGGGAGGGAGTGCAGGCGCGGGGCCTGGACAACAGGCTCAAGGACCTGAATTGGTTGAGCCTCCACAAGTGCTTGCCGGTACGTTCAAGGCATAGTTTGGCGCGATCCCCCACCTGTCCAAGATCTGCTTGTGGCAGGGAGGAGACTGTGCGCCATGCCTTTTGGGACTGTGCCTTTGCCGGACTAGTATGGGCTAGGGCACGGGTGTTGCTAGGTGTGGTTAGGAGTGATTTTGTGTTGACATGGGCTAGGTTAGAGAGAGGCGTAGGGAGAGCGAGGGGAATGGATAGGGACACGTTTCTGCTCTGGCTTCTCATGAGTCTCTTTAAACGGGGGCTGTGGGAAGCCAGGCAGAATTTAGTTAAGACAGGGAGAGATTGGGGGGTGGAAGGGATAGTGAGGAGGGTGGAAGGAGATTTAAGGGGGAGGATGAAGTGTGATGAGAGGAAGTGGGGGCAGCATGCGGCACGGGAGAGGTGGAAGGGGGGTTTAGGGCTGGGAGTGATAGTTAGATTAGGGACGTGGAGATAGGGAAAGGATTTGGTTAGGTATGACGTGGATGGACGATGCTCCCCTGAGTTTTTGTTTTGGTTTGTGTGGTCTTTGTTAATTAAAAATGCCATTATTTGAGTTTGAAAGAAAAGTATGATTTTGAGTTGTATGAATGTATGGCATTGTGAGTAATAAATAATTTTTTCTATAAAAAAAAAAATCTGTTCTTATCAGTTTAATATCTGATACGTCCCCCAATGGATTTTTCGAACAGGGAGTCGGAAATGGGGCTTGCTCCGTCCGCTCCACGCATCGACCCAAGTGTCCAGCTGTCTCGTCTCTGCCTGGCCGGTTCCCCTCTTTCCACTGGGATTCTCTGCCTCTAACCCTATTACAGGGGCTGAGTCACTGGCTCACTGGGGCTCTCTCATGCCGTCCCTGGAAGGGGTGCGTCAGCTGAGTGGGTTGATTCACTGATGTGGTCATCCTGTCTGGGTTGGCTTGGGTTGTGCCATGGCGGTGATCTTTGCAGGCTATACTCAGCTTTGTCTCAGGATGTCCTCGGATGGGGCCACAGTGTATCCTGACCCCTCCTGTCTCAGCCTCCAGTATTTATGCTGCAGTAGTTTGTGTCGTCGGGGGCTGGGGTCAGTTTGTTATATCTGGAGTACTTCTCCTGTCCAATTCGGTGTCCTGTGTGAATCTAAGTGTCTAAGAATCTAAGCCCCAGGACTACCTGACATGATGACTCCTTGCTGTCCCCATTCCACCTGGCCGTGCTGCTGCTCCAGTTTCAACTGTTCTGCCTTATTATTATTCGACCATGATGGTCATTTATGAACATTTGAACATCTTGGCCATGTTCTGTTATAATCTCTACCCGGCACAACCAGAAGAGGACTGGCCACCCCACATAGCCTGGTTCCTCTCTAGGTTTCTTCCTAGGTTTTGGCCTTTTTAGGGAGTTTTTCCTAACCACCGTGCTTCTACCCCTGCATTGCTTGCTGTTTGGGGTTTTAGGCTGGGTTTCTGTACAGCACTTTGAGATATCAGCTGATGTACGAAGGGCTATATAAATAAATTTGATTTGATTTGATCGACCCGGTATTGCAGTACCTCCGGGAACGGTGCAACACTTTTCTCCCGTTGTCAAGGAAAAATACAAATTCACAAAGCTATGTAAACAGCTAGCTAGCTAGCTAGCAGAAGAAGAGAAGGGAAAAAAACATTCAAACTGAAAGAAGGGCGAAGCGCCCTTCAATGGGGTCCCCGGTTTTCCGCCATTTTAGTAAAAAAAAAAAAAAAAAAAAAAAAAAATTGGGGCCAGGATAGTGTGTGTGTGTCTCTCTCTCTGTCTGTCTTTGTCTCTGTCTCCCTCACTCTCTCTGTCTCTGTGCCGCCTCTGTGTCTCTGACCTTCTTTTATCCACAGCCCTCGAAAACTTGGAAGAGTGGGTTCCGGGAGCACCCGCGGGAACCCGGCCTAGAGTGGACAGAGTGTGTCTCGGGACCCGACCTCTGACTTCCATACGACTCTGGTTACGCACAAGCCTTTCGCCTTTTACTAAAGACTTCAGTGGAGAGGAATACTTACACGAGTTCAACGTATTTTTGAGGGGCTTGGCTTCTTGCAGAGCCCGGTATCTTGTTTCAAGAGAAATTGACAGAGGTGGGCCAGGATAGTGACTTAAAGACGCATTAGCGACTTTTCCCAAAAACACCTGCCTGTCTGTTGCCGTGGGGGGGGGCTTTTGCCAACCCGCTGAGGTCTGTCGAGACCCCCGGGGCCCGGCGGTTGCAGGGTTCCATTTGTGGGTTATCGCTTCTCTGCCTTTTGGCTCAGATCAAGCTCGGTACTGAGATGCCCCAGAGCCCGCTGAGTCAAAGGTCAAAGGCCGGTGGGCGTTAAGAGTTTTTTGGGAATTTTTCCCAAAATTTCTGAAAACTAATTAAACTACAGCCATACATATATGGCTGGTAGTGGGAACACATTGTCGGTTCCGAAGGCCGGACTAAAGAACACTATTCGGTTTGCCTGGAAGAATGAGGAAGAAGTACGAATGCCAAGAGATACATTTGGGAGAACTGTGCTGATGGGGGCCCTGAAACTGAGGATACCAGAGGTGATGTGTCTCCAAGGCAACACTATGGAAGAGGCTTACGACGTGACTCACACAGAAGGAATGTGCGATGTGGTGATGGACAGAGCGAAAGCGGCGGCTGGGGAGAGGCCTTTGTCATTTTTTGACATAACGTGCCTGGCAAAGACCAACTTCAGGACGATAAATGTACATATGTACAATCCGCATGTGGCGGACAGTGCGATAAGAGCGTTCCTGGGCCGGTATTGCGATGTGACGTCGGGGGCAAGGTACGTGAAGGACTCGTTGGGGTTCTGGAATGGTCGCCGCCAGTTCCAGGTACTGCTGAGGCCGGATAAAGAAGGGTTCGAAGGCTTCCTCCATCCCCGGCGGTCTTTTCACTGGGCTCAGACAGGGGGATGCTGTTCTACACTCGTCAACCCCCTTTTGCAAGAAGTGTAGGGAGTATGGGCACGTCACGGCTGCCTGCAGTAAGGGAAAATGTCGTTTCTGCAAATCGGGAGAGCATGAGGCAAAGGACTGTAGGGAGCCAAAGGAGTGCCATGGGTGTGGTAGTAGGCTGCACCTGTTCCGCGACTGCCCGTCCCGTCGGCAGTTATATGCCGAGGCAGCGGCAGGAAGGAAGCAAGGAGGACATTCTGTGGGGGAGCAACTGGAGAGGAAGGACCCAGAGAGGAAGGAGCAGGAGAGACCAACCTCACCAACGCCCAGTCCAGGTGGCAGGGCCGGGAAGGAGGTGTCATCAGAGCTGCCAGCTATGCAGAGGCCGGCGGTGGAGGAGGCGGGGGTGGAATGGAGGAGATGGGATCATCACTGGATGGGGTGGAGGGGCTAGGGGCCCTTGTTGAAATGGTGGGAAACCTTCCAGTGTTGGGGTCAAGAGCAGGGAGTGGGCCTCGCACTCCGGTGTGAAGGAACCGTCAGTCTTCTGTGTCTTCTTCCATGTTCTCTATTTACAAGAGGTTTATTTAACCTCTCTAGGCTATGTTAGCGTCCCGTATAGGATAACATCCAGTCAAATAGCATATTGCAAAGAAACTAAATGCACAATTCGTAATATTAAACATTCTTGTAAATACATGTATCTAACATAATTTAAAAGCTTAATATCTTCCTCTTAATCCAACCACAGTGTCAGATTTTAAAAATGCTTTTCGGCGAAAAAAATCCTTACGATAATCTGACGACAGCGCGCCACACACACATATTACTAGCATTTTCCAACCAAGCATTAGCGACACAAAAGTCAGAAATAGCAATCAAGAGCTAAACCTGCAATCAGAGAGGAGAAGGGACATTGGCACTCTGTGCTGGAGGAGGATGTGTTGCCTACACCTCCAGTATTCAGACCGAAAAGGCCATCGGGACCTCAGCTGGATATAACCTCCAAGTACAGTCCCATGCAACTTTTTCAGCTGTTTTTCACCTCGGCAGTTGTTGATTCCCTGGTGTCGAACACAAATAAGTGTGGTGCTAAGAAGCAGGCAGGCAAGAAAGAGGGATGGAAGCCCATTTCCATGTCAGATGTTTCTTGTTTCATGTCAATGGTCATTTACATGGATCTTGTGAAGCTAAAAACCCTGAAAGACTACTGGAAAACTGCTCCCCTCTACTGCCTTTTCCCTTCACTGTCATATTATGCAAAAGGTTTCTGACAATCTCACGGGCGCTTCATATCAGTGACCGAGAAGAAGAGAGGCATAGCAAGGTTTGATAGGCTCTGCAAAATAAAACACCTCTACCCCTGTTGGGGAATAATCAGAATTAGTTGGTAACATAGGTAAGATGTTTTATATTCATCATATGTTCATAAGTTACTTCTCATCAGAATGTTTATTTTTGTATAAAACTGTGGCCGGGTTTGCAGTTATCTGTTAATTGTCAGGACTAAGTTACGTGGGCTGGAGAGAGGGGAGAGGTCAAGCGTATATTTCTTGGCTCCACAATGTCTGTGTGCCAGTCAATGTGTCTCTGTGATCTTGTCAAGATAGGGTGGATTTGATATATGCCTGTTGATATGAGGATTTGTTTATGGTTCTGAGTTTGAGAAATTAACATGTTTTAGGAGACAAAGCTTAACGATAAATTATGGCCAATGCTGTCTGGATATGTGTGTCTTTGCTATAAAGGATCTCAGTTGCAATATGTAAGGGACTCTCAGAGAATTCATTTATAGACACTGAATTGATCTGAGAGTCACAGGGTTGTGATGGAGCTCATATAATTAAAGATGGACTTCGTGATAACTAACTCTGACTTGTGTGTGGTTTGCTCTCATGATTTGGTAAATACAGGAAATTTCCACGACACCCCAGCATCGTTGAGGCCTGCAAGACCTATTTTCAGCCTGCCCAGAACGTTTCCGTCGATGAGAGGATGGTAGCTTCAAAGGCCAGAATTGGCCTAAAACAATACATGCTTAAGGGACATGGGGGATGTTTCTGTTTTTTCAAGGGGGTGGATGAAGGGAGAGTCCAGATGGGGGTTGGGAGGGTGCACTCTTCTGGGGTGGGGATTTTTTTTGGTGGGTTATTTTCTGTCAAACAGGGGAGTGTTTTAGTGGTTGATGCAGACTGGAGTGGGCACCTGCTGAACCTCGAGTTGGAATGTATATTTTTTTCTTCCTGACAGATGTTGGCGTTACTAACCGAACTGTGGTTTTGGGCGGGGATTTCATTGACTCCTTCGAAAGCACTGGAGACTTTAGCCTACCCTATTTGGTTTCTGTGGTTACATTTTTTTTCTTTTAGGGACTATTTCAGAGTCAGTGACCCCAATGGGGAGGAGGGTATGACATGGGAAATCTCAAGGGGTTCCTGTAGTCTTATAGATTGGATTATTTTTTTAACTGTATCTGTGCCAGTCTCGCAAGTCACTGTTTCTCCAGCCCAGGTAGTGTTCTCGGTAGAAGGTTTTTGGAAATTAAACTCCCACATTTTGGCAGATCTTTCTTTTAGGGAGGCTTTTAAATCCCATTATGAGATATTGGGTGACCTCAAGCCATTTTTTGGTTCCCTAGTCGAATGGTGGGGTTGTGTAAAGCGCAATGTGCGCACCCTGGCCATTT
The DNA here is from genome assembly GCF_036934945.1 of Oncorhynchus masou masou. Classification (NCBI taxonomy): domain Eukaryota; kingdom Metazoa; phylum Chordata; class Actinopteri; order Salmoniformes; family Salmonidae; genus Oncorhynchus; species Oncorhynchus masou. The sequence goes on from NW_027016704.1 coordinate 21,426, forward strand.
CGCATTGTGTCGCTACGGCCCGTACAGATAGGGAGGTTTTTCAATGGCTTCAGGGGGAGCTGATTGCCTTGGTGTCAGTTGAGAACAAGGGTGAGGGGAGGGATGTGGAGAGGATGGAGGTTTTAAAAAGTAAGTTGGGGCTGTATTTTCAGGGGAAGGCTAGGGACTTTCTCTTTAGGTGTCAAAGAGACAAATTCGAGTTTAGGGAGGCTAGCAGCTCATATTTTTTAAAACAGGCTAAAGCTGACCGTGCCAAAGCAGGTATTGCTCAGCTGCAAACAGTAGGGGGGGAATGGTTTCTGACCCCAAGGGCATGGTGGAAGCAGTGTCCTCCTACCAGTAATCTTTTAGGGAGAAGGACATAGATGGTTCAACAGAACATGTCTTCTTAGGGTTTTTGAAGGAAACGGTTCCCCCAGAGGCAGCCTCTGATCTTGACCGCCCTTTCGAGCTTGCGGAGGTTGAGGCTGCTTTGTGGTTTTACCAACCGACAAGGTTCCAGGTTACGATAGGCATCCTCGGGAGTTTTATGTTACCTTTTGGGAAATTTTGGGCAGAGATTTTCATTCGGGAAAAAAAGGAGTGTATGATTCAGGGCTTCTGGGGTCTTGACACTGCTTTTCAAGAAAGGGGAAAGGGATAACCTAGGGAACTACAGGCCCATTACACTATTGTGCGCAGACTACAAGGTGGCAACCCATGTCCTAGCGGGCCGCCTAAGGAAGGGACGGTGCTCCCTGGGTTATAATTTTGGGTTTTTGTTTGTTTTGTGATATAAATGCCTTGTTGTGAGTATTTGTGGTGGTTTGTTTTATTATGCTTATGTTTTTTTTGCTGAGAGTTTAATAAAACCTTTCAATCATCTGATGTCTTTGATTTTAACCATGAAATTAAAGGAAATGGCATTTTTAGCAAAACAGAAAAGTAGGGGGTTATTTTAAGAAGTAAGGAGAGGGAATTAGAAGGGGAGAAGTGTACGAGGCACTTTAAGAAAATAGTTAGAAAGGGTAGGACGATGACAGGATTAAAAGCAAAGATGGGTTTTAAAAAAAGATAGAGGGAATAAAAGAAGTAGTCGAGGATGTTTATGGGGAACTGTTTGGAGTAAAATATTTGTGTGAAGAAACCATGGGGAACATTTTAACATACATTGACAGGACCTTACTCAACACAGACAACCTGACAAAAGACCTGACAATGACAGAAATTGATAAAGGACTGAAACATTTTAAGAGGGGTCAGTCACCGGGGAGGACAGCCTCCCTTGGTGTTTTGTCTGAACTTTTGTGATGTCTTAGCCGGCAAACTTCTGTCGTTACTGACTTTGAACAACTTGACAAACTACCTGACAGTTTTAGAGTAGGGATTGAGACTCTTTTACACAAGACAAACTGGAGACCGATTACCCCTTTAAAATTTTGACTGTAAACTTTTTACTAAGGTTCTAACATTCAGAATGTCTTCTGTTTTAGGGGAGGTGATCCACCTGGACCAAACCTGTGCCATTCCCAAAAGGAAGATCACGGACAGCCTGGTACTGATCAGAGATGCCATCTGTTATGCGAGAGACAGAAACACACAGCTTGTAGTCCTAAATATAGATTTTGATCGAGCCTCGCACCAGTACCTCTTCAAGGTACTGCAAAAAATGGGCTTCCCGGACAGGTTCTTAGCTTGGGTGGGACTGCTGTCGGGGATATCACCAGCAAAATCCTTGTAAATGGGCTTTACCAAAAGCAGTGGGAGTACACTGCGGCGTCTATCAGGGCTGTCCGTTATCTCCTCTTCTGTTTGTGGCCTGCATCGAACCACTGGCACAGGTCTTGAGAAGGGACCGACGGATCAGTGGGGTAGGTATCCCGGGGAGTGGGGAGGATGACCACCCAGTGCGTTTTTTACATGGACGTCGTCAACCTTTTATCTGTCGACAGGACCCTGGACAGAACAGACTGGTACGGACGAGCCTCTGGGGCGAGACTGTACAGAGACAAAACAGAAGCCCATTTTTTCGAACCATGGGCAGACCCAGACTTAACCAGACTACCACTGACTGTTCAAATGACCTACATAAGGGTACTGGGGGAAAGTTTGACAGGGAGGGAGGAGGAAGCGGCAAATGAAGTGGGATCATGGGGACAGTAAGACAGAAACTCGATTTTTAATCAGTTCTGTTTTTATCCCCCACGAATAACTCTTTTAGCACTGGAACAGATGCAGTTTTACTTCCTGTGGGGAAGAAAGTGGGAAAGGCTGAGAGGCAGGTGGTCAAGAGGCCCAGGACCAAGGGGGAGGGAAAGGCTTGCCTGACCTCTACTTGTTCCTGGGCAGCCGCGACACAGCGTTACATCTGACTCTTGCCACCTCCCCGGTCAACAACAAGACCCAGGCCCTCACACAGTTCTGGCTGGGGTCTTACCTTATAACCCTGAGGCTGATCCCAGTCGACCTGCAAGCCCCAGTCTCTTTCCTACTCCTGCACACTATACCCAGCTCCAGAGGTGAAGACATTTTTAACTGGAAAAAGAGGCAGTAACCGTTTGAGCTATACATCGTGCGCTTCTTTCTCTTTGCAGGAGCGGGAACCAGTGTGTCCAGTGCACAGGCTTGCTACAGGCGAGCCCACAGTGGTTTGGCGCAACGTGGCCCATCCGGCTCTTCTGAACCGTCAATGGGACTTGTCCTGGATTGTCATCCAAGAGATCCTCCAGGTCAGGGCCGTTATGAGGAGGAGGACACCCGACCAGGCTGCGGCCAAGAGGAGTCGGTGAGGCACTTGCTCTGGGAGTGCAGAGCTGCCAGGGGCCTGTAGAAGGAAGCACTGTGGTCCTCCCACAACCTGCTGGTAGCAAAACGAGTTTTGTCTACCCCCAGGCAGTGGCCATGGTAGCCACGGTAGACCTGGGGTGGTACAGAAGGGGCCTCAACCCAAGGCGAAGGGTTCCCCTAAACACCCAAGGTCCCGGCCTGACAGCGCTGCGGCGCCTAGGGCGATGCACCTAGGGGAGGGATCTCCTCTGGGCCCCGAAGGGCAGGACGGTTATTGAATTTGGAATAGCACTTTTTTAAACAAAGTTTGTATTTAAACATTTATTTTTGTTAAATAATTTATACACAATGTAAATGGCTTTTACAGATTGGATGTTTTACAAGACAAAATACATTTATTCATGGTTGTTTCTATTGTTTTTAACATAGACTAACAATTTAAATGTAATATTAAAATGCTGTTTTTATGTGTATAAATGTTGCCCTTCCGTTGTCTCGGCGGGTCAGAGTAACCCGGGGCAGTTCCGAGTGTATTGCCCGTGTCCGTGCGGGTCGGAGTGACCCCGGCGGCGTTAGCAAGGTGTACGTTGTAACACTCCTGTCCCTGTGTGGGCGGGGTCATAGTGACGTCAGAGGGGTCAGAGTGACCCCGGCGGCGTTAGCAAGGTGTACGTTGTAACACTCCTGTCCCTGTGTGGGCGGGGTCATAGTGACGTCAGAGGGGTCAGAGTGACCCCGGCGGCGTTAGCAAGGTGTACGTTGTAACCCTCCTGTCCCCGGCCGGGCTCTCTGTCCCCGTGTGAGTTTGGGTATCGATTCTAAAAACGCCCCCTACCTTCCCCGGTTGTGGAAATTTGTCCCCGGTGAGTTTGCAAACCCCCCCCTTCAAACTACCTTCCCTTGGTTGTGGAAATTGTGCCTTTTGGTTATTGCATTCATTACTTGTACCACACTACCACCAGGTGGGCCGGGCTCTCTGTCCCCGTGTGAGTTTGGGTATCGATTCTAAAAACGCCCCCCCTTCAAACTACCTTCCCTTGGTTGTGGAAATTGTGCCTTTTGGGTATGGCTGTTGTTACACAACCTTCCCCCTTGCCTTCGGCGGGTCAGAGTTACCCCCGGCAAGCTTTACGAGTTCAAACTACCTTCCCTTGGTTGTGGAAATTGTGCCTTTTGGGTATGGCTGTTGTTACACAACCTCCCCCCCTTGCCTTCGGCGGGTCATAGTTACCCCCGGCCAAGCTTTACGAGTTGATTCCCAGTGTGTGTGTGGGTCAGAGAGACCCCGGCGGCGTTGGCGAGGTGTATGTTGTAACCCTCCTGTCCCTGTGTGGTGCCGGGTCAGAGTGACCCCAGGCCCTGTTGTTAGGAGTTGTTAGGAGTTGTTCCCCCCGCTCTGTCTGGGACGGGTCAGAGTGACCCCGGCGGCGTTAGCGAGGTGTATGTTGTAACCCTCCTGTCCCTGTGTGGTGCTGGGTCAGAGTGACCCCAGGCCCTGTTGTTAGGAGTTGTTCCCCCTCTGTCTGGGACGGGTCAGAGTGACCCCGTCAGGCCCCACTCACTTGTCCCCGACAACTCAGTGCACGACCTCGGTGAAATCACACGGGGAGGCCAGCCGAGCGTACCGGATGGGACCCGAAGGGGCCGAAGGAGCAGACAGGCAGGGCCGACCACGCGCCTCGTCCCATTCACGTGGCCACCGTAAGCGGGGCGTAGAGAGGCTACTAATATTGTCAGGAAGAAGAAGAAGAAGAAGAAGAAGAAGAAGAAGAAGAAGAAGAAGAAGAAGAAGAAGAAGAAGAAGCAGAAGACGACGACGAGGACGACGACGACGAGGAATACGACCCCGCCGAGCGCGAGCCCTCCGCCTACGACTGTAAGCAGGGCGTAGAGAGCCTACTAATATTTTCAGGAAGAAGAAGAAAAAAGAAGAAGAAGAAGAAGAAGAAGATGAGGACGATGATGAGGACGAGGACGAGGACGACGACGACGAGGAATACGACCCCGCCGAGCGCGAGCCCTCCGCCTACGACGCCTCGCAGTCCTGGTTTCAGCGCGGCTCAGGTCCTGGAACAGATATCCTCCAGCGTCCACCAAGAAGACAAAGAAGACTACTGCGATTCCGAAGAGGAGGACGTTTCGGAAGATGAAGACGGCGAGGAATACAACCCCGAGCGCGACGCCGACGACTACGACGACGACGACGACGACGACGACTACTCGCGGTCGTGCTCCTCTTCGGAGGAAGAGCGAGAGGGAGACGCGGCCGCTGCCCGAGTGCGAGACATCCAGCCAGACAGAGAGCGAGCCAGAGACAGAGACAGAGACAGAGCCAGAGAGCCAGAGCGAGAAAGGGAGACGTTGCTGTCAAAAAACGGCAAAATCAAATGGTCCTCCGCGGCCTATCGCGGCCCGGACCGGCCCCGCGCCGTCCGCAGGCCCGGCCCCGCCGTGACGCCGGGCCCCACGGCCTACGCCGAGTCGCGAGCGATCGACATCGCGTCCTCCTTCCGGCTGTTTGTCACACCGGCGATAGAAAGGATAATTGTGGACATGACGAATCTGCAGGGGGTGAGAAAATACGGCGACGGCTGGCGACCCATGGACTCCACCGACCTGCGCGCCTACGTAGGGCTGCTGATCCTAGCCGGCGTCTACAGGTCCCGAGGCGAGGCCGCGGCCAGCCTGTGGGACGCCGAGAGCGGCAGGACCGTGTTCCGCGCCACCATGCCGCTCAAGGTGTTTCACAAGTACTCGAGGCTGCTGCGATTCGACGACCGCCAGTCGAGACCCGCGAGACTCGCCACCGACAGACTGGCGGCCGTACGAGAGGTGTGGGACCTGTGGGAGGAGAGGCTGCAGGCCCTCTACAACCCGGGGCCCGAAGTGACGGTGGACGAACAACTGGTCCCGTTCAGAGGTACCGTCTATGTATCTGTGTTTTGTACGTGTAAGCATAGAGAGCACGCATAGAGAGCACGGGCAGTCTTATGTATCTGTGTTTTGTACGTGTAAGCATAGAGAGCGCGGTAGCGGTCAATGTATCTGTGTTTGTACGTGTAGCATAGAGAGCACGGGCAGTAGTAGCACGGGCAGTAGTAGCAATCGGCAGTAGTAGCAATCGGCAGTAGTAGCACGGGCAGTAGTAGCACGAGCAGTAGTAGCACGGGCAGTAGTAGCACGGGCGGTAACGTAAACGCGGTGCGCCCCGATGGTGAGCCAGTAATAACGATGACGCTGCTAATCTCCTCTCCCTCTCCTCTCCCTCTCCTCTCCCTCCCATCTCCCCCCCCGCCCGAAAGGACGCTGTCCTTTCCGACAGTACATTCCCAGCAAACCGGCCAAATACGGCATCAAGTCGTGGGTGGCCTGCGACGCCAAGTCCAGCTACGCTTGGAAGATGCAGGTGTACACCGGCAAGGCGGCCGGCGGAGGCCCCGAGAAGAACCAGGGCGCGCGCGTGGTCCTCGATCTGACCGAGGGACTGCCGGCCGGTCACAACGTCACCTGCGACAATTTCTTCACCTCCTACGAACTCGGGCAGCGGCTCCTCGAGAGGGACCTCACCATGGTGGGCACGGTGCGAAAGAACAAGCCCGAGCTCCCTCCCGCTGCTCCAGTCCAAGGACAGACAGGTCTCGTCCTCCAGGTTCGCCTTCACGCCCACCGCCACTCTAGTGTCCTACCTGGCAAAGAGAAATAAGAACGTGCTACTTCTGAGCACGCGGCACGCGGAGCCCGACGTTAGCGATCGCCGAGACCGGAAGCCGGCCCTCATCCTAGACTACAACCGCAACAAGGGCGGCGTGGACAACCTAGACAAGGTGGTCGGGACCTACAGCTGCAGACGGATGACCGCCCGCTGGCCCCTGGTCATCTTCCACAACATCCTCGACGTGTCCTCCTACAACGCCTTTGTCATATGGCGAGAGATCAACCCCGACTGGATGCCTGGGAAGCGGAACAAGAGGAGGGTGTTCCTGGAGCAGCTCGGAAAGGCGCTCGTGAAACCCTTGATCCAAAGAAGGCAGCGTCTCCCCCGCACCGAAGCCGCGTCCGCGCTCGTCAAAGTCCTACGGGGCGAGCGTGTATCCGCCGACGAGGCTCGTCCGCAAGCCCCGGAGCGAGCCGCCGGCCCGGCCGCCGCCGCAGTCGCCACCCCGGCCGCCCCGCTGGGGGCGAGTAAGAGGAAGAGGTGTCAGCTCTGCCCACCCAAGAAGGACGCCAAGACACACACCACGTGCTGCAGGTGTAAGAAATACATCTGCAAAGGCTGTTCACACCCATACTGTCACACTTGTGCCCACTGGGCCTTTAGCCAAGACGGGACAGGGTGACCCAGGGGGGGGGGGGACACTGTGTGCTAGGCATAATAGGAGGACAACGGGAGGGTTATGTAACAACAACCATACCCAAAAGGCACAATATCCACAACCAAGGGAAGGTAGTGCAGGAGGGGGGGCGTTTTTAGAATCAATACCCAAACTCACACGGGGCCCAAGGGCAGTACGGGGGGACAGCCTGTCACTTCGCACACAGGGCCCTTGCCCGGAATGTTGAATCTGTGAGTGTCCACCACAACCTCTCAGTTATCCAAAACTTTATGTTGTATCCTGTCTGTGGAATGTGGAGGCTGTGACAATACATCCAGCTTTCAGTAGTGTAGCAAACCAGGTATCAGTTATCCAACACTTGATGTTCTAGCCAACGTACCAATACAGGGAAGTACTTATAAGTCAGTTTGGGTTGTTACAAGACTTTACATTTATCAACACTGGGGAAGAAGTATCAGCTATAACAAGAAGGACTATGATGGGCAACCTGTTGATCTTCGTTGCAACAATCCACTTGTCTCTATGTATGCATCTGTACGAAAAGCACAGTGTAATCAGTGATGGACCTGTGCTTGAAGAAGACTACCTGGGTGTGGATGGGGGACTTGACCTTGATGGAGAATATCGTGGTATGGATGGGGGACCTGAGTTTGACGGAGAAAATGGGGTTGTGAACGGAGGCCGTGAGTTTGACAGACCCGGATTACAAGGGAGATCTAGAGTGGCCCGCTCTATCCAAGGTGGTTCGGATGACCACTCTATGCCTGACCTCATTGGGGTAGAGAAAGGTTATTGCTACAGGAACATTTGTAGGCAATTTGACACCTGGAACGTTACTTACCGGGTGACATTGATGAAACCATACCAAGTGTATAAACTTGATGGTAAATGTCTGCCTATCACTCTAGTGCGCTACTACGGAAAAGGAAAGCCTGACGTCTCAGTGTTCTCTGTGGTGTTTAACTGGAAGACAACGTCTACTCAGTCTCTAATACCCAGTGGATCACAATACAAGGCAGGTCTACAGATCTTGGTGAACTGTGCATCTGGAAGAGACATGGATGGTCCCGGAACAGCCGTGGTAGATCGGCCTTACTACGCAGCCTGTCCTGTGGACTGTACCGGATACAACGTGAACACTGGTGCCAGACTACATTCCCTGGGTCTAAGTGTACTGAAGACTGAAGGTGTGAGGATGATGGACTTGTCATCGGTGTCACTGAATCTGACACTGCTCCGAGAAAGTATGGGGGAGATGTAATTATCCTAACAGTTGAAATGTTATATTGTATACATTTGGTACTATGGTGATGTGGACCTATTTTATCAATAAAGTACAGTGGTAACACTTGACAGTCGCTTGTCTGAGCATACTTTATTTCTTACTTGCATTCAACAGCATTATAAACTATAACATGGATACCCAAGCCCTCACAGTCAGCAAGCATGGCAGCCATTATAGGCTCCTGTGGCTTCTGTCAAGCTCTGTGTGATTGATGACGCTTTCCTTAGGTCCGCCCTATCATGACTCAGTCAGCAAGCATGGAAGCCCAATAGGCTCCTGTGGCTTCTGTCAAGCTCTGTGTGATTGATGACCCTTTTCTTAGGCCCGCCCTATCATGACTCAGTCTGCAGAACTGTGGGTCTTTGACAATAGGGGCCAAAGCGATATATTAATGACTATACTGATGTCTCTCAAGAAGCAGAACAGAGTGTATAATGGCACATGGGAAATCAGAGTCTTTCTATACACTCAGACATTGTAATACAGCAAAGGAGAATGACAGTAGCGACGACTCAGACATTGACTTTGTTAGTGGCAGCACATGCAGAGAGCTGCAGTTCAACCCTGTTACAGTTGAAGATGCCCAGTTGCTGTGCACTAGGCTGAAGGTGCAGTGCAAGAAGAGGTCTCTCAGTCATACTGCGTCTGGTGTGTTAGGTGCTCCGTGTAAGAATGTGAAAATAAAAGGTGACGGAAATTGTTTCTTCAGAGCGGTCAGTGAAGCACTATGTGGTACAGAGGAGTACCATGAGCCAATTCGAAATGCGGTGGTGCAGCAGCTACAGAGCAAACAACATATGTATAGGACCATCCTGAGAGTGTGTTACCGTTCAGTGTCAGAGTACATTACGGAGTCCAACATGAATTGTTTAGGTAGTTGGGCGACCGAAGTGGAGATTCAAGCCGCTGCAGACATGTTGGGTGTAAGCATATATACATACTATACCAACCGTTGGATTGAATACAGATCTAATAGTTTAGAGGTGTCTAAGCAGGGCATATATTTGGAGAATAGTCGGAACCATTACGAGACAGTTGTTTGTGTCAAGAGGCCTCAGACTCAGTCTTGTTACGGTTACTGCCAGGGTTATGAGATTGGGAACAGCCTTATACCACAAGCAGTTAGGTCCTCAGGCTCCAAATCATCTGATTCCGAAAGCAGTTCGGGAGCGCCCATGGCAGGTGACTACGAGGATTGGATGTGTGATGATTATCAGGACAGTTGTCAAGAGGACTATACCCATAACCGAGATACTCCCGGTGCTGACATGGAGGATACCAGAGACCAGGAGGCTGAAACTAGTCCCCGTTCAACCGATAGTCTTGTGGACTACGACATTTACGATTCCGAGGAGTCAGACCACGAGGTCCACACCCAAGACGTCGACAGTGAACAGCTCTACTGTGAACAGGTTGACGACGAAGAGGTGGTCTACTGCGAAGAGGTCTACGGTGAAGAGGTTGACACCGGCGCTGTCGTGGAATGTGAAGAAGTCGATGATGACGAGGTGGTGGACTGTGACGACGTGTACGCTGATGAAGAGGTTTACGACGACGAGGTGGTGGACTGTGACGACGTGTACGCTGATGAAGAGGTTTACGACGACGAGGTGGTGGACTGTGAAGACGTGTACGATGAAGAGGTTGACGATGGCGAGGTGGTGGACAGCAACGAAGGCTACAGCGAAGAGGGTGGCGAGGTACAGGTTTACTGTAAAGATGGTCACGACTCGATTCCAGCTGTGGAAGATTCGAGAAAGCAACATTCGATGGAAAGCATGCTTAGTTGGTCTATACTGAACACATCATGGCATTCCTTCCTAGAATGGCTGGGGGAGCGCTGGTGGGGATCAGTTTCTAAAGAGCAGATTATCACATTCATGGATACAGCTAACAGTCGCAAAGGGGACATTGTTGTCGCAGCACACTTCGGCGGCATGCAAGGAGGAGTGTGTTCGATTATGGTGAAGACACAGGATTCAGTCATGACCTTTACTGTTGTTATTAGTCGAGGCAGGTACATCTGTACCGATATGGTACAAGGTCTATTTTCAACTCCTATTGACATTATGAAAGTTCTGGTGCGTAAACTGGGAGAAGGACACTTGCTACGTAGACCCAGGTGGATGGCTCATAACCCCAAATACTTTGCTATGACACAAATAGTGGACGAGCTGTGTTATATTGTAAAGCTGATAAAAGGCTCATGGTGGGGAGCTGCATTCCTCAGTTTGGAAATGTCCCCACCACATGGTAAAGTGATAGAGCTTCTAAGAATGAGGACAAACAAGCACACCAACCCAGCTGCCGCAATCCATTATATGAATGAGGACAGTTTGGGATACCTCTTTGATATTGTAACTGCCAAGGGAAAGAGATTCAAGGTGACGTTTGATAACTTGGGGTTTACCATTGGGACAGGTGCACACTTTCCAGATATCACATCTATTCTTTCCCGCATCTGCTGCCTTGAAGATGCAATCTTTGTAGCCCGACCAAAGAACCACATTTTTGGGGATGAAGGGCTGGAACGTAACCCAGGTGTCACAGATGCCAGACACACTGTCTAGAGTGGGAAAGATATAGGTGGAGAGCATATGTAATCACTGTCATATCGCTTGGTAAATGTGCCATTACAAAGTGCTTGTGGTCTATTATTCAATGTCCATATCCTTCTGTGAATAAAGACAATAATATCCTGAGCAAGAATACCAGGTCACATTTATTTACAGAGTACATAACATTTACATACATCCATACCAAAAGTAGGACATAGTGGCAGCTCAAAAATGAATAAAATGGGTTCAGTGTAGTTAGGTCTCAACACATTGCAACCTAGTCATCTCCATCCTCATCAGCTCCATCTTCATCACCTCCATCCTCATCAGCTCCATACTCATCATCGGCCATATACTTGAGCGAAAGAGACATAACCACATTACCAACAAGTCATACACACGAGCAAAAGTGTCATCACAGTATACACTACCATATCTACCATTTCATCTTCTGCATTGTTCAACTGGGGAAGAGGAGGTAATGCTAGGTGAGGTTGAGGCCGGTTGATGACTTCTGGGGGCAACAGTGGAGGGGCTTGTTCCAAGACAAGGTTCCTAGGTCCCTCCTCGTCAGACGATAGTATGTAATCACTCTCCTGAATGTTTATTAAAGACATGGGAAATGTATCACTTATACATGGTATACTTTACAACAGTGAATGAAAGGACATCAAACCGAGTACCTACAGAACGGGTCAGGATTATGGTAGATACCTGTGGAATAGAGATGAGTGTTAGAATCAGTATAAGCTAAATGACTATGATGAGCATGGTCTATGAAAGAGGTGTCTATAGAGTATGATATAACATGTGTGTATATTACCGCGCTCAGCTCGCTATTGTCAGTTTCTATACCACTCTCATCTGACATGATCAGAGGTCGGAAATGCAAAATTGCCTGAGGTAAGGAGATATAGGTCCATGATTAGCTGTTAAATGCGACAGTTGCAGTAGGTGTCACAGTTAAACACCTTTTCATGAGTGGGTTAAGTTACGGGTTAGGTGTGGTTGTACAGAGGTGAAAGCTGTTCATAAGGCTGCATGTGATCATAATCATGATGAGCAACTAGCCACGTCTCTAGCAACAACAGTTATAAAACATATGGCCCTTTCCTGGGGTTGGTGAGAGTGTGCGGCTTTGGGGTATGGTTCCACTTCTCCTACTACTTACAATGGCTGAATCACAAGAACTATGATACCAATTACATACATATAGCAAAATAGATAAGTGGTTGGAAGATGGCCTATATGGGGAGAAGACAATTCGACTCACTCCGTGTCTCTAGCAAAGGAAATATGGCAACTGGCCTCTATTGAACAGATCCTGGCTTCCACTGTTAGAATGGCTGGGTGAGAGGTGGTGGGGCTCCGTCTCTGAAGAGCAGCTAATGGCATCCCTAAATAGACCCGAAGTTACTGTAGGAGCTATTGCCATCACGGCCTACTTTGGTGACATGCAGGGAGGAGTGTGTTCCTGTATGGTGAAGAGCACTGACAATACTCTCATCCCATTTGAGATACACGTCACCCAAGGCTATTACAAATGCACTGAGTTCCTAGACTGGGACAGAAGTGAACCTGTTCAGCTAATAACCGATGTGCTTAAAGAAGTCCCAAGCGGTTACTTGATGGCTAGACCAAGAGACATACCTGATGAACAGAACAATTGGTCTGGCAAATGCGTAGTGGAAGGGATGCGTGAAATGATACAGCTACTAGAGGGTGCATGGTGGGGACATTCGACGGGCAGTTCCCCAAGGTCATCAAATCACATTGAAGTTATACAGGACCTAAAAAAGATGGAAGATGAATACCCCAAGCCAGCTGCAGCGATCTGCTACATGGATGAAGAGGAATATGGATACCTCTTCGAAATTGTAACAGCAAAAGGACAACCATACAAGGTCACGTTTGATAAGTCTGGGTTTGTGCTTGATACAGATATACACTTTAACTCAATGACAAGTTTGCTGGACCATATGACAACGGTTGTAAAGGTTTCCTTTGTACCAAGACCCCTTTCTACAACACGGGACCTGTGCATGAGCAAGATGGATGTAACAGGAGGGAGAAGGAGGGGACCAGTGGAGACAAGTGGAGGCCTACCCAGTCTCAAACGTTCCATACACACTAGCCCGTATGACCAGAGGTATAGGCCATGACCATTGTATTACTGTACATCTCAATTAATATTTGTGACAGTATATGTGTAATATGATGTAATATACATTACATATCATTGTTTTGACATACAATCAATAAAGTGTATCACCAGTCATGTCAGAGCCTTGTTCTTTTTATTCACATATGTTACAAAGAGCAGTACCATTGCAACTACACATGTTTCACAAAGTCATTATAGCTGGGCTATCCACTCGGTACTGCTTCATCCAACCATGTCTGTGCTGTCCAACAAGGGTCCATTCATGCCACAATGCCTTGGTTACCACTCATCATAAAGTGGCTGTTGTATCCACAGAGGCTTACTTTCTCCAGCCCTGCATGCCACAATGCCTTGGTTACCACTCATCATAAAGTGGCTGTTGTATCCACAGAGGCACTTTCTCCAGCCCTGCATGCCACAATGCCTTGGTTACCACTCATCATAAAGTGGCTGTTGTATCCACAGAGGCTTACTTTCTCCAGCCCTGCATGCCACAATGCCTTGGTTACCACTCATCATAAAGTGGCTGTTGTATCCACAGAGGCTTACTTTCTCCAGCCCTGCATGCCACAATGCCTTGGTTACCACTCATCATAAAGTGGCTGTTGTATCCACAGAGGCTTACTTTCTCCAGTTGCCACCTTGGTTACCACTCATCATAAAGTGGCTATCCACAGAGGCTTACTTTCTCCAGCCCTGCATGCCACAATGCCTTGGTTACCACTCATCATAAAGTGGCTGTTGTATCCACAGAGGCTTACTTTCTCCAGCCCTGTCTTGTGTATCTCCCCGCCACCTTGTCAAGGGCTCTACTTGTTTATCCAGCCCTGGGCACTCATCCAACTGTTTCTGTGCTGTCCAACAAGGGTCCATTCATGTCACAATGCATTGGTTATTCATCCGTGGCTTGTTAATTCAACCTTTGCTGTGTTTGTCTCTATATCCACAGATTATCCATGTATCCAACCTAGGGTGTTTAGCAACTCATATACCACTCATCATAAGGTGGCTGTTGTGTCCACACAGGCTTACTTTCTCCACCCCTGTCTGTTTATCTTCCCGTCACCTAGGCAACGGCTCTACTTGTTTATCCAGCTCTGGGCACTCATCCAACCTTGTCTGTGCTGTCCAACTGTCTGTGTTTACCCAACCGTGTATTACAGGGAGGCAGTTAAATAGCAAGGTCTGTTCTTAGGATCTGTTAACAGTTTGCCTCTCTCAGCACTGGGGAAGAAATATCAAGTGTGTATTCGAAATGACTGGGATGGAAGTGACCTATGGAAACTGGCCTCTATTGGACAGATCATGGCTTTCATTTGTAGAGTCACTGGGTGACCACTGGTGGGGTTCCGTATCTGAGGAACAAATGATATCTGTCCTCAATAGACCCGAGGTGAAGGTGGGAGCTTTTGCCATAGCGGACTACCGTGGAGCGGAGCCCGGAGGAGTGTGTTCGTGTATGATGAAGACAGGGGATTGTGACATTATCTCATTCGCCATATATGTCACTGGAGGCCGTTACAAATGCACCGACTTCCTACAGTGGGAATACAGTCAACCAGGAAAAATTATAGAAGACATGATTGCAAATTACCCAGGAGGGTACCTGATGGCTAGACCTAGAGCCATACCTGGTGGTCAAAGCAAGGGGACTTGCATACGTGTAGTGGAAGAGATGCATACTATGATACAGTTACTAAAGAGTGCATGGTGGGGACTGTCTCTTGGGCAGTCGCCAACTGGTAGGTCCCCAGGGTCATGTGAGTACACTGCCTTGTTAAACAGTCTAAAGAGTATGCAAAGTGAAAACATGAACCCTGCTGCTGCAGTATGTTACATGGATGAACACCGCTCTGGATACCTCTTTGACATTGTAACAGGGAAAGGAAAGATATACAAAGTCATGTTCGATAGGTCTGGCTTTCGATGTGGGACCAATCTACACTTCTCCACCATAGGAGAGTTGATTGACTACATGAGAGGGGCTAGTAATGTAACTTTTGTGCCACGACCTTCCCCCTAACGTGAGGGGAGACAATGACAAGGATGGAGTAGGATCGAAGGACACAAGAGGATTCGATATTCTCAGCACAAGGCTATGGATATGAATAGTGAACTCTTTTCATAACATACTCTGTAAGATATTATACAATGTTACAGCTAGAGTGTACTTTTTCTTTACATGAATAAACCAAATCAATCAGTATCTTTTGCCTTTATTCAATAAACCAAATCAATCAGTATCTTTTGCCTTTATTCAATTTATTTGTGAAACATTACTGTATAACATAGTCCTCCTGCACATATCACGCAATTGTTGTTAACCCATACATGTTGCCCCATAGTAAAAGTTATACCAATCCCTTAAAGACATATGGTTATTCAACATAAACTTCAACTGGGTTCTCCTGATCAACACCTCGGTGCTTAACTGTGTGACAGTAGCAAGACTGTCAATGTCTTCTTCCTCACATCCCTCCGCAAGCCTCAGCCCATGGATGAGTTTGGTGTATATGTCCCAGAGTGTTGTTCCATAGAGTATGGTGATTGAGATATGCCCAGTGATTTCACCTATGTTTTCAGAGGGGCTCTGGATCAAGACTTTGATGTGAGGCCTATTTTCGTCTACAATGGCAATGTTGTCCGCGTACTCGCTCATGGTCTGGTACAGTGCGGTGACATATTTCATCACAGCATATGGGATGACAATGCCCCCCCCATACATGTGTCTAGGAGGGAAAGATGTACAGTCGAGGTCTTGGAAGGCTCGTGGGGTTGCCATTGCCATCTCCTGAGTGACTCTGTGGAGAATTCCAAGGTCGTCAAGGGAGGCAGATCGCCAAAGAGCTAGGACATTTCTGAGAGCATCATAGTCCTTGTCAGTGCTGAGTTGATGGGAAGGTATGCACACGTAGCTGTCTGCACACTGGGGGAAAGAAAAGGATGCTATTCCACTGGGTCCCCTGGTAATGCTGACAAAGCCTTTCGCCGAACACAGGCCGCATATGAATTGAAACTCCCCTCGAGGAGACGCGACCAGAACGTCTAAAGCTCCTTTCGCTCTGTCCGAGGCCCAGAGACTGTTTGACATCATGAAGGCAAAGACATTGATGAGAGCCTGCCTGTTGTCGTCATCATACACAGATAGGGTTCGATTGAAAGGAACTGTGTCCGTGCCAGCTATCTTGATACAGGAGCCACCGTTAATGTCAACGTTCCACTGGGATGAAAGTTTAGATGGATCATTAGTCAGGATCCTTGTCTTGTTGTCATTGAGGACAGTGAACTTGACTGGTATTTTGTCCAAGGTGCCTTGCTTGTATACGGTAACTGTCATGTTGTCAATGATGAACAGAGTGCTGCAGTCTCCAAAGGGTATGAGCCCTTGCAAGTCAATCTTGAACATGGTAGGCTGATGTGCTTCACTGACCTTGTTCATTGTGTGGGTGAACACATACTCCTTCTGACTGAAAGACATCTTTACACGTGCTTGGGATGCTAAAGGTATACTATCACCGGTCTGTACTCAATGCATGTATACGAAATGGTATATACAGTGCTTTTCGTCTCGATCTACGTTCAGGTAAATGTTGAATAGTGTCACCGTTGCCAGGCCGGGTCAGGATCACGAGAGCCACCGTCTTTCATTGACACACCGTCCTATCCTTCTCTTCTTGTCTTCACCGTAGACACGCTGGATAAGCCTGTGACCGGGGATATTGTTGGTGAACAGGTCCTTGTAGAAGTTTTTACAACCGGTGCAATGATACGTAACCACCCTGCGGTCAGAGGGAGGACGTCTCCTCTTTCCGAGCGTGGCCCGGACAGGGGTGATCCACTTTTTCTCCTTAAAGGTCTCGATCCAGGTTCTCATGACTTTTGCGTCGGCGCAACAGTACGGCATGATGCAAAGAACAGATTCTGGGTACATAACGGGCCCAGAGCTGAACGCGTCAGGGGTCTGTATCTGCAACATGAGTACAGTCTGATACAGAAGGCCTGCCAGGTCAACTAGAGTCCTCTCGCACAGCTCGCTTCTCACTATGGAAAGCCTACCAGTAGTAGAGTAGGTGATCCCAGCGTCTTGCAACATGACAATCGGCAACGAAAGCAAGATGGAGGCGTCAGAGCAAGAGTCGTTGTCGACAAGGGACAGTATGCCTTCCGATATGGCTTCCGTGAGCCTTTTCCCGAGCGAGGCGCTTATGTTCCTGTAGACATCACGGGGCTGTAGGGACATGTCCTTGGTGATCACATTGCTGCACACCTCGAGTTTCTCACCGGGCAGACGCGCCACAGTTTCCCTGTTCATCCTTAGGTGCTCCAACTCACTACTACCGCAGACGGGTATCATGTGTTCAGGGCAGTTGTTCATTACCGTGTTGAAAGCCATGGTTGCCCTCTTCAACCTCTGTCTGACTGAGGAGATTGAGGTGAGCAAGTGCTCTTTGCAATCATCCAGGCTGTGGGAGCCAAGAGCAGAACTGTACATGTAGCGGGGTAAGCAGTAGTCTATAATGCAGTGAGCTAAAAGCTTTCCAGAGCGGTTCACCAAGGTAGAGTCTGCATAGTGAGCTATCAGCACCCTGGAGTTGGCGAAACATTTGTTGAAAGGCTGGTAGGGGTGTGAAATGATCTCTGTGTAAGACGAGGAATCGATTGGAGTTAGGGTTCTGGGGGCCGGGGTGTGATGCTCCTCCATGTTGTCATCTCTAACGGGATTGGACCCGTGTTCATTATCACCGCCAGACACCTCGCTTGTGTCGGAACGCTTGGCCTCGCATATGAGCGATCCACCGAACATGGCCGTGATACACCCTGTGTTAGCCTGGAGGTTCAAGGGGTATCTGTAGAAGGCTGCTTCGCAAGGGTTACACTTGTGATACTCGGGGCATTCGACCGGCTTGACAGAGAGTCCTGTAATGTGCTGTAGCCACGTCTTCACAGTTTCTAGGTAGGTCGTTTTAACACTGGAGTTGGCTACCTTCAAGCGATCCAGTGTTTGTTGACTAAAGTGCTTGTTCTTTGATGATTTGATGAGACTGCTCCAAGGAAAGAACCCTGCTGCCATCTTGGACGCGATGAGTTGCGATGCTTTGCACGCCAACAGGTCTCTGAGGATGGCTTCCTTGCGCGAGAACATGTGGTTCATGCAGTATTTCCAGTCCTTGTACAGCGTTCTCACTGTGACGGCGTCGCTCGACGCAGACTCGTAGTCCTGTACGGGAACCAGTGTCGTAGAGACCGCGGAGAACCCAGAGTCTAGCTTCAACGTTATAACATCGTCCACTCTGTAAGAGGTGAGGAAGGAGCTAGCTCGATGTAAGTCTAACCACTGCCCGTCATCGTCAAGGATCGGTTCCCTCTCCAGGTATAAGATTACATCTCCAGCCTTGAGCTGGTGCCAGGGAGAGGTTGAAAAGCAGGATAACACGTCAGTCTCCAGTTTGACACAGTCTCCCCTCATGACGCAGGATATGAAGGTGTCCGTCACGGCAGAATCACAAGGGGAGCGCATACTTTTGAAGGCCGACAGCCCCCTGACCTTAACGGAGATCGAAGACAGATCACCCTTGTCGTCTAGGTTGTGACTGAGAGCCACGTAGGTCTTCTTAGCTACGTGACAGTAGACCGAGCAACTGTTTTCATACTCCAGCTTGACTCTCCTGTCTTTAACGAAGGGCCCTGTGACATCCGCAACTTCTTCGGACCCAGGGACTCTTGCCACAAAGACGGGATATCCTTCCTTGGTGAATGCTCCTTTCGGGTCTCTGGCTACATTTCGGTGTGTGTTACCTCTGCCTATCACGTACATCCTCTCGAGAGTGTCCTCAACCAAGGCAGTGTGCACGTAGTCCAGAAAGGCAGGCACCTGGGAGCCAGCCCTCTTAAACATGTCACCCACAGCCTTTCGGCCATTACAGGCAAAGCTCTCGAGGAGTTTGATGTCAGTGTCCCCGGACCGGGGCGTATCTTTTCTGTGCACGACTACATCAGACACGTCCCTTTCGGGGATGTCCCGGGGACCGTATCCAACTGAGACCATGACACTGTCAGTGTCTCCGTAGACAACGGGGCAGCTGTGCCGGTAGAACGTAGACACACAGTTGTTTACAACGGCAATCTGTTGCCTGCCGTGGCCAGATATGAGAGGCCCGCAGGGACGAGGAGCCGTTCCGTAGAAGGAGTTGGCTAGGACTTTACACTCTCCCTCCTGTAGCTTGTAGTAGACCCGCTCGGCCTCGCTGATGTCAGGGTTCTTGAGTTTCCTCTTGAAGTCAGCTCGCTGGTTGAGATAGTACTCTACCGAGGAAGAGAATATGCCCGGGGCACGGATGAAGCAGCCTTGGGTCTGGTCGTACTTGAGAATGAGCGATGCGTACGGAAACCCCTCAGACTCCCAGTTGTAACACACCCAACCTGATAGATCATGGGGAAAGTCAACGGGAGGCCAGGGGATGGTGGTCTCAGGTGAGATGTTGAGAGCGCACATGATCGAGGGGTACATACTGGAGAAGTCAAAGGACAGCTCCAGACCCATGCCGGGCCCCGAGTAGTGTAGGCCAGTGAGTGGGTCACACACAGATCCTCCCTTCCACATGTCACTGTCACCATTGTCTGAGGCGAGATTAGGATCCCATCGCAGTCGGCTGTTCAGTTCCATGCCCAGGGGTCCCGCTTTCACTCTGAGGGTATCGAGTGTAAACTTGAGCTGGGGGATCTGAACCGAGTGAATGCTCTGCACAAAGCCGCAAAAGTTATCCCCTCTCCCGTGTACCACCACGTCTATATTGAGAGTGGCCCTACATCGATGAAACAGAGCTGATACTGGGTTGAGAACTTTAGCCAGCCTGGCGCACAGCTGTGAGTCGACCAAGTTGTAGACGAGCACGGCAAATAGACTCCTACCTCCGAGTCTGATCATCTCGTCCATGCTAGAGTAACCCACGTCCGCTAGCTTGCGAAGCTTTCTGGTGTCCTTTGGGGCCTTTCTGTGTAGCTTCCTGACCTTGGAGATGACAAAGGGTGCCACGTCGTTCAACTTCATGCTGGTACACGCAAACTTTATATCTCTGGTCCCCGCCATCCTGTACAGATCTATGATGTTCATACCGCAGCTGTTCATCTTGAAGTGGCCCAGCTTGGCCTTCTCTTTGTTGAACGTTTGGATGTGCACAGATATCAGTTGGAGCTTGTACTCGGTCAAGGTTCCATTGAGCAACACAGAGCCTACGCTCTTCAGCATCTCCTTGTACATATCAAGGTAACGTACGTTTTCAAACTGGAAGAACGGTACCATGTCATGGGCCAGGGCCTTGGTGACAAAGAGGCCGTACCAGGCTCGCAATAGCGAGGCTCCTCGTTCCTGGGTAACGGCGTCTCGGAACTTGGTGTAATTCGATCGAGTGTAAAAATGCACACGCTGCTCGATCACTCTCACATCGAATTCGGCGTTGAACACGTACAGCAGTTCTATGCCGTACTTGTACAGCAGTTGGATCATCTTCTCCAGGACTGCGAGTTCTCCGGAGCACGGGAAAAACATAATCCTTGTGACATCGTCTATACCGGCACCCCTGGCTAGTTCGTGGTCAGCCTCCGGTTGATGGTTGTGTGTTACCTTACATTTATTATAGACAACTATCAGCTTCTTCCTGTGGTGGTCAGGTGAAGTCTTGGGTATGTGGAGTTGAGGATCACGAGAGAGATGCAGGTTATCTCGTGCTGCTGACCTGGCATGTCAGGAGATAGAGTAGGGATAGAGACGTGCTTACTATGTTTTGGCAATTGTGACCTGCCAGTGTTTAGCATTTGAACCAGCTTAGTCCTGTACTCTGTCATGCCCTCGACCGTACGCTCAGTGCAGTAGGGGAACCTGTAGGCGAATGAGTCGCATCTTAGGGACATGTCTCGGTATGATTTGTCAAACACGGTCTCAATGTCCAGACACGCTGCCTTGTAGAAATAGGCCACGTGTTTACTGTCAAAGAGCTTAGTCTCAGCCTCAGACAGGTCGTGATCATAGATGAGTTCGGATACTGAGAGCACCTGGTTCAGCTTGTTTGCAGACATGAAATAGACCCTACCGAACATGACATTGGAGCACAAGGCAGGCGTGTTACCGTCTCGAGCAATGTAGTAGCCCTTGTCGGGGCAGAAGTCTCCGAAAGTGAGTGCTCCCCTTACAGATTCTACATACCTTTTGGCCAAGGATATACATTTAAGCGGGAAAACGAGAGCATTTACTTTCCGCTTAATGTCATCATGGAGAACGTGGACGTTCACTGGCTCAGCAGCAAAGTGTTTAGACCAATTTCTACCAACCAGCTCCCAGGTCTCTTCCTCGCCATCCTGATCGCGACCCAAGTCTAGGTCATAACCCACAACAGGAGCTATACCAGTAACTTTGAAGTGTACCGTAGTGTAGATTTTGATATCTCGAGCCTGCACCACCAACCCTCTGCATAACAGCGCCTCCTCCTGTCTGTTAAAGAGGACAGACTTGATCATCACCCCTACCAGATTAGGTTCAAGGTCAGGGTTTACAACTCTACGCTCAGGGTAGATGTCAGGAAAGTAATCCACGAAAGGCACGGCTTTGTTCATGATTGTTACTCAAGAGACCTAGGCGACTTTATTTTACAGAGTGTAGTCACATCTTTTCATAGAACTACTGTTCAGTGACAACCTGATGCCCTTTGTATGGTATCAAGCATCCAACTGATGCTAAGATATCAAATGTTGAACTAAGGAGCATATGGAGAGCAAAGGATGAAAGATCTTAATCGAAACCAAGTACAGACCTACACAACCAGGGCTGAATCATCCGAGCAGAGCTGAGTTATCCATTTGTGGCCAAGTCTGAGGTACCCGACCACGGCTGGCTCATCACAGCAGAGCTGAGTTATCCATTCGTGACCAAGTCTGAGGTGCCCGACCACGGCTGGCTCATCCGAGCAGAGCTGAGTTATCCATTTGTGACTAAGTCTGAGGTGCCCAACCACGGCTGGCTCATCCGAGCAGAGCTGAGTTATCCATTTGTGGCCAAGTCTGAGGTGCCCAACCACGGCTGGCTCATCCGAGCAGAGCTGAGTTATCCATTTGTGACCAAGTCTGAGGTGCCCATGGCTCATCCGAGCAGAGCTGAGTTATCCATTTGTGACTAAGTCTGAGGTGCCCAACCACGGCTGGCTCATCCGAGCAGAGCTGAGTTATCCATTTGTGGCCAAGTCTGAGGTGCCCAACCACGGCTGGCTCATCCGAGCAGAGCTGAGTTATCCATTTGTGACTAAGTCTGAGGTGCCCAACCACGGCTGGCTCATCCGAGCAGAGCTGAGTTATCCATTTGTGGCCAAGTCTGAGGTGCCCAACCACGGCTGGCTCATCCGAGCAGAGCTGAGTTATCCATTTGTGGCCAAGTCTGAGGTGTCCCACCACGGCTGGCTCATCCGAGCAGAGCTGAGTTATCCATTTGTGGCCAAGTCTGAGGTGCCCGACCACGGCTGGCTCATCCGAGCAGAGCTGAATTATCTGTCTCCAGTCACATGCTCATCTATCCGAACACGGCTGACTTATCCAAATACGAGACACTGACTTCTCTGTTCAGAGCTGAAGTGTCCGATCCAGTCACGAGCTCATGTATCCAAACACGGCTGACTTATCCAACTCAGAGAAACTGACTTTCACTGTTCAGAGCTGAAGTACCCTGTCAAGGACATGAGGTTTAGTGTAACATGTATGCCAAGGAGTTAGGAAGTAGGCTCTAGGGCTCTCAATTGTGTTAGACCAGAGAAGACAACACTATCAAAGCATGGCCACTAAGAAAAATACAACGGTGTCAACCTATTGTAATGTTTTGCCTCACAGACAAGCAAATACAGCTGTGTTAGAAACAGTGAAGGTGCCTTCAAATAGGAGAGCCTTCTTCTTAGCGGTTGACACTGACATACTACACGATAGGATATCGGATGAGCTGTCTTTCGGAGCGTTGTCACCAAAGGACAGAGCTACTTTCCAATTTCTCCTTTACCTGACATATTGCTGCAAAGGCGAGGTTTTCCAAGTAACTCTGGAGAACACAGATTTCTGCAGTATGTCACCACCTATCAGAGAGGATTTTGCTCAGGGGCGCCTATTCTGTTTTATCCTAGACATGAGTAAGGAGGAGCCATGTGAAACAAATACGCCGTCGTCTAGCCTCGGTGTACAGTCCCAGTTAAGCACACTGGCCGCCTCTGGTGATACGGATGTGGATGTGTCCAGTACCCAGTTGCTCAGTCTCATGAACATGAGTGTGAACATGGATGTGTTCAGAGGAGATGACGCCAGGTCTGACACCAATTACGACACGTCCCCACATCAAGCAACTGACAATGAGATGACAGAAGCCTTTGAGGAGGCGTTCAACGCTTTCATGCGACTGCAATTGGTTAGGAAAAGGGCATCATCCATCAACAATGCTATGATAGTGATGAGAGACAGCAAGGGAGAGCTAGGCTCCATGTTCGACTGGGTGGATATCCGCAGTGATACACTGAATGCTACCAAGGTGGATAGGAAGAAGGTGAAGGAACTACAGGGTTCCATGTACACCCCAGCCTGTCAGTCAGGGAGGCAGGTGGTTTCCTTACCGGAGTCTATAACGGACCTGAATCTCAATGTTCTGGAGACCTCCATAGGGAGGATCACAGACAGTACAAGCAAAGGTGAATCCAAGAACCTTTTCCTAGCAATCATGTCTAAGCTGACGTGCATGCAATGGCTGAAACAGAAGGTTGTTGAAACGTGCTACAACTCGACCATTCCAGAGGATATGAGATTTGTGGAAAGACTGAAACGTTTCACGGTCGATCTCAACAGGTCCTCGGGAGGCATGGAGGTTGACATCAGAGGTCTCTTGGTATTCAGGTACTCTGTGGAGAAACTCATTGACAGGGAGAACCCGGACCTATTTCTCAACTCTCTGATCCACAGGCACATGCCCGTCACCAAGAGCCGCATTGCCAGGGTATTACGTGATGTAAAGAGTAGACGCAGAACTAAAGCTATCGCGTCTTTGCTGAGGAAAGGACAGTGTTATTGCAAGACAAGGCTCACCAAGGACCACATTGGAGCGTGTAGCGGAGAGTGTCAGACCTCATATTCTTGTTTCTACAACGCCTCAGAGCATCACCCCTTCATTGTGAGTAAAGACGACCACAGCTACTACTTTGCGCACCTGTACCCTCATCTGGGTAAACTGGAGCGCCTCAGCAAGGAAATGAAAGTCAAGTACAGAGGCCGCAGACAGTTCGAGAGCATAGTGGATATGGTGTTCAATATCCTTGTCAGGCACCAGTTCAGTGAGAAAGACTCACTATACCAAGGTTTGACAGACGTGATAGACGACAAAATGAGAAACTCGAGCTTGTCTCTCGGTCACGACCTCACCGAGATACACGAGTCGTTATACCTGGCGCCTGGCAATGACGATGACTGTCCGGAGCATTCGGACCCTCTGAATCCGGTGAAAGTGTACGACCAAGCATTGGTGCGCTACTTGTTCTGTGACAGCCTTCAAGTGGGCAGGTTGTTTCAGGCTTCTACAACGTTCAATTACATTATCACCAACACCGCTCCCAGGTACACCATCGAACGGATTATGCTCTTAAACGTTACGGGTCCCGGTGAAGGTAAGAGTTACGCAAACAACGTGCTCAACTACCAGTTCAGGATGGTAAAAGGCTGCATAGAGACGCTGACGTCTTTCACCCCGCAATCTTTCAAGTACAAGCAGAAGAGGAACTCCTGTGTAGTCATGATAGACGATGCACATATATCACACGAGAAGAACTTGAAATCAGTCGACAAAGAGTCCAACGTGATCCCCAATACGTTCAAGAACCTGTTAGACACCAGCGTACTGGAGAGCGATGTGGTAACCAGAGACATGAGCAGCGGCAAGGTGGACACCGTGAAGTACCACGCTGTCCACAACTGCGGCTTTGTGTGGAACACCAACACAATGGGCTTTGTGAGCGACGCTTGGGCCGACCGGTGTCTGATCATGGAGTCTGAGTTTCCCGAGCATGTAACTCGCACGCGTAGCACCAATCAGATACAGGACACAGTAGTCAAACTCAAGATGGACCGTATAGCTGCAGTGTGTCTGTATAGGCAGAACCTGATACAGTCAGCGACCATGATTGCAGAGTCCGAGATAATGCAGTTCGGTGTGAGGTTCGACACCAGCAGGGATGCATGCCTTGCAGCATTATACGGTAGTCACATTGTGTGCACGGGAGTCGTCAGTCGGAGGGTTTCGTTCTGCATCAACCAGCTTGTGTTTGCTGAGGCCATGAAGTTGGCATGCCACTTTGTCTTTGACATATGGATCCCTCCGTGGACAGAGATTCCAGATGAGAAGGATTATCCCCACCTGAGGGGTTACATGAAGCAGATGAACAAGAACAGGCTGCAAGCTCTGAATCAGCTTTCCTTCGGACAGATCTGCCTAGAGACCAACGCTGTCTACAAGCTGTGCACCGCGGCCTGTCTTCCGGACATATGTCCCCGTGCGGTCGACATACAGGGTCACTTTGCCTGCAAGGTGCTAGGGTACATCTTAACCCAGATCCATGAGCAGCAGCTGAAGACTAGTTTGAAAAATGGACACCTGTCCATTTTGGGTATAGATGCTATGTTTTTCTCTGATAAAGAGATCAAGGGTGGCAACGATGTTGCGAACGGGATGCTTTTGCTGTGCTCCACATGCAAGGTCCCGGCTCGGCAGGGTACGAACTCTGCTATAACAACTTACAAGCTGTGTACGTACAGATACGCCACGAACCACAATGCTCCGCATATCAGGAGAGGAGCCTCGAATCATTGCAAGAAAGTAGGTTCTGTCACAGTTCCACTTGAAGCGGTATATGATTTACTTGCCCTATACGCTCCAAGGTCTCACTCAGGCTTTTGGGATCAGTTGGGTGAAGCTATGGTGGAGGCTTACGAGAAAGGAGACTTCCAGGACGTGAATGCTTTTGGACAGTTTGCCAATGAAAGCAGTGACGATCAGCTGCCTATGCCAAGATTGATATTCACCTTGGACTTCAACAAGGATCCGCTGCGGTCCGTAATACTGGAAGCCACGGCTGCAATAGAACCACTAAACGAACTCACTTTCAACAAGTGCGTGCTGGGAGGGGAGACTTTCCAGTGCTCTGCTCCCTTGTATTATGGGGGGGTTGTAAGAAAGGCAATGTCTCCGAATGCACCTAAGGAAGCCTATGATAAAAGACACCTGAAAGAATCTAGACTAGGCCCGAGCGGCACCTTTCACGGACCCAGACTGAACGTTTACTCAGCGGAGTACTCTGGTGTACCCGTGAAAAACGTTAGCTCGTTTTGCACCACACGGACCGTGTATCACCAGGAAAAGATACTGTTGAGAGTCAACCGTGATACTCGCGGTCACTTAGCTGAGTTAGAGGAGGATTGGGAGTGGAAGGACGCGACCGACGTGTTCAACAAGGTTCACGGCACTGACGTGTTCTCGGTTGAGATGTTGAAACGGGACTACGCTGCGACAATGGTGGATGTAAAGGGAGAGTTGATAACCGCAAGGCCTTGGCATTCCCGGAAACTCTGTGCCATGACAACTGGACTGCTCGAGGCAAACGGGCGCTCAGCACTTGCCCTGAGAAAGGGTATGAGGCCTGCTAGTGACACACAAGAATGTAGGACTCAGAAGCAACGTCTAGAGCAAGTACCCAGGACAAGTAGCAAGGGACATAAAAGGACAAATAATGATCACCAGCCCAGAGGCTCTGTGGAAAGGCTGAGAGTGGAAAAACGCCCCAGGTTCGAGGGTGTAGACAACAGCTGAGACTAATGTGAGCTCAGATGCCCATATAAATTGGTAGACCCTGAGTGGTTGTTGTGACATATAACAAAAAGACCATGTAAATAACACCATGTAAATAAAGTGTACATGCAACCCAGTAACCACTGTATAGTGATTATGTTATTATATCACCCTCTTTGATATGATAGGACAAATGTCCTTTATGGGCATGACAGATTATGACTGGGGGAAGAGATCACACGTTGGACAACTGTTTACTTGGCTTTCATTTATCATGTGTCATAAGCAGTGACATTGGGTACAAAAGGGTCTACATCTCAGATATATTCAGTCATTGACTGCAGGCACATAGACTTGTTCACCACACGTACAACCAACGACAACCTGGTTAATTGTAAAGCTATCTATATCAGTCCACAGTGTTCACAGTGTTCCCAGTGATCACAGTGAACCTTATGCTCTCTAAGTTACATTCCCATAAAGTCATACTATTTTATAATACATTACAGACTACATTGGACTGTGTATCATACATCATGTATTCTCGGTCTAGATCTCTTCAACAGCACCGACGAGAGAGGCGAGAGAGGCAGCAGAGGCGGGAGAAGGTTAAGCTCAACCCTCTAGTTAGTAAGTGCCTCAGGGTCATGGGAATGTCCCGTTTTGCCATGTCGTTTGAGAACACGAGTTTCATCCAGTTCATCCGCATGCCTGTGGATCAGTACAGGGTGTACGGGGATGATTTTGTCAGTTCTTACACAGCACTGCTCGAGAGGATAGAAGCTCTATGTGCCAGCGCCTTCGTGATGCTAGATGACATGAGCACAACCGGACACGTCGGGTTGGACGACCCTGAGCAGAACAGCCTTGCTGTGAGGCAGACGTGTCCAACACGGGTCGATTACAGCCCAGACCTATTTGCTGATAGTGATCCTCCGATGCATCATACAGATTTTATCCACAACCAGAACTCGGACATCGCCCCAAAGATCCGATGTAGAGACTTATTTGATATGTCCTTGCATAACAATGCTCAGCTCTTCGACGTATGCCCCCATCAAGTGGGCAAGTGCGATCGATATCAAACCTAGGTTGTCAAACCATGGATGTGACTGTGGATATGGTGTAGTTTCAGCACAATGGTGTTTCAGTGACTATATTTTGTGTTTTAATAAACCGCACGTCTAACATTCAGTGAAAGTGGGTTTGTCATGTTTTATTCAGAATCATACACAGTATACATTTAGTTTAGATATGTCTTTCACAGAGATGGCACACACAAAATGTCCACACAAGTTCATTTATCAGTGGTAACCACTTCAACAGCATCATGACATCCAGCCTCTCGCCTACTGCCTGAGGTCCCAGTTCATTTTTGGCATACAGTAGCTGTGCTTGTGGCACACATAGCAATGGGCCCTTTAGTCCGAAGTACACCTAGTCATCACGGACACACCTCGCCAATCGTTCCCGCTAACAGGCTGTGGTTGCATCAGTGCACCTTCGCTGAGGTGGAGGAGTATCTCTGCTTCGGAGACTAAAGGAGCTTTGGAAACCCCTGCGGGTCCTCATAATTAGATACAAGGTGGGACTTGTGATACAGTGCATGTTCCCTATAGCTATGCAGATATTGAGCACCACGTACTTCACCTCCTCACAATGGCCATGGGAGTGGTAGTATATGATGCTTGCAATGAAGGGTAGCCAGCAGCACATAAAGAACGTGGCAGTGAGAAAGGTCAAGACCTGTGCCCGTTTCATCTTAAGTCCAAACGAATTCCGTTTCACGTGCTGTCTGACACTGTACACTATCATGCCGTTGCAGTAAACGAGAACGACAATAGGTATGATGAAACAAATGCTCATCCTCACCCAGAAGACTGTAAGCCAGAGACTCGGATGCATAGCGTTGACACAGATCATGTTAGTCTCGGATATGGGACGAACAGTGTAATAGCATATGTCCAAGAGAGCCGAGAGCATGGGTACACAGGCACACAATCGAGCCACGATTCTCCTTCTGCTTGCCGCACGTCTGTTCACCAGACACTTCAGTGTTGTCCTGTTGTGTACCACCTTCATGTATCTCTCTATGTTGATATAGACCATGAGAAGTATTCCGTACTGGAAACAGAACTGTAAGGAATAAGGGAACAAAGGACACGTCGTTACTTGAGCTGGTTGGACACGCTTATGTGTACATGTCCTCATGGGCTAAGATTGCTGTTACCTACCGAGATCACCCCTTTCAGCAGTTTGCACATCACGAAGCCAAACACCCAGCCCCTCACGAGAACCGTCTGCGTAACCCACACCGGGATAGTCAGCAAAGTGGCTATGTCACAGACCCCCAGATGTGAAAATAAGACATCGATATCACTGAGGACCTTCCTTTGCCTCCCCGAATACTTTGAACAGGAACAGTAGAGCGTGATGACCATGTATAAATTGACAACCAAACCCGTGACCATAACCAGCGTGTGAAAGAAAGGGATGTAAATGGTGCGGCTGTATTCATAGAGACTATAACAATGTGAATCCGACTCTGGGTAGTGTGATGGTCTATTCAACATTGTAACATTATCCAGTGTGACATTGGCAAGTGAATCCATTGTAGAGCTGTAGGGATAGCAGGCCAATGACACCTTTGGTAACAGGACACGAGCCTTTATAAGACATATCTATGGTAAGTGGAACTGTAGAGTCAAGCTTATTTTGTCCGGCCAATAAATGTCACATCTATGGAGTTCTGGATGTCCAACCACTGCTGGTGATCAAACCAATGGAATTTGGAGCATCAATACAAAGCTCCTTCGTCCGACCACTGCTGGATATAGAAAGCGCCTTCGTCCAACCACTGCTGGATAACCCAATCCCTGCTGTGACATTGAAGGAAATGTTACACGTATGGCCTTCTAAACATCCAAACGCTGCTGAGTACCCAAACATTACTCCTACTAAAAAGCCTCATTCACTAGTATAGATATACATTTACCCTTTTAACACACCTCATAAGTGATATCGGCCTCTCCCTTCACCTCTACTATGGTGGATAGTGTGTCTGTGGACGTCACCTCCTCATGTGATGCATGGTGTGGGCATGTGAGTCATGAACCAGTCTCTTCAGAGATGATCAAGAAGCTTTACTTGAACAAGGCTGGTGTTGATGATGAATGTGATGACTTTTGGGAAGGTGCAGCTGTGTTCATGGACAGTATGTTGAAAGAAACACCTCTACGTTTCCAATACGGAAACAGTTGTTTTACCGATGTCATAGAAAACATGTCACATCTAACTGTGTCCGGGATGAATGACATCCTAGCAGTGGGCAGTGGGTTCGGGTTAACCGAATGCTACATTGCTTACAAGGTACTTGGTGCAACGACAGTTCATATAACGGACATCGAGCCTCCTCACCGCATGGTGGAAAAACTGTCCTGTGTCGACGCAGTTGAAAAGTACACTGGAGCGGACACCTTGATGTTTATATACCCCTGTTTTTATGCTAGTGGCTACGAAGGAGTCATCCGAACATTCAAAGGGCAGTACATTGTACTGGTAGGGGAGATGTGTGTCTTTGGCCATACCAATCCTGGTGGTCTTTTGGAACAGATTAGTGATTGTTTCGAAAAAGTTGCACATGTGGATATGCGTCGATGGAAACGCTCTTATGGGTGTCGCGAGAGTCTGGCCATATACAGCAGACGTTAGGAAATGTGAAACGTGGTGTAGTTCATGAGCCTCTGTTGAGCCACTAGTCACAGTTCCATTTGCCGTATATCTCTACAATTGTCCAACCTCTTGTCTTACAACTACACAAGGAACTGTTCTGACCTATTAAAGTCTCCACATTTTTGCAGACAGCACAATCTCATTCCAGATCGTATCAGATAGTTAAGTCCTACTGCATATTCTATGATGGCCAAAGTCCTGGTGGACCAGCAGCGACATGGCCTTGACACAGGGAAACAAACTGTACCGATAGCTTTGGGTTCCACTCGATCGAAGCTGGAAAGAGACACTCGGGAGCTTCTAGACCGTATGATCGCACTGAATATGCCTCCACCCATTTTCAAACTGAACTACACCGTGAGACTTTCAGGCTTTGCCAGATACAAGACGACTATGACCTGTCTAGGTTTTCCAGGATTGAATAGAACCTTGAACGAGATACAGACACTGCGCTCTGAACACCACACCTTCCACCGCCTTATGTCCGAGGTACAAGCACCGTGTGTTTATTATCTGGAGAAGGGGAGATGTGCCGTCAGTGAGCCTCAAACTCCGCTCAGCTCGGAGTTCATCTGCCCCAGACAAATGGACAACGCAGACTTCGATTTAACAATCACCTTAAGCGTCGATCAGGCTCTCACACATCACACCAACATTGAGGTCAACAACAACTGCTCCGATGATCTCAAGGAGACCTTGACAATGGGCACTCATGAGGACCTTTGTAAGGTCTGGAGGTCTATGGAGAGGGTTGTCTATTATGTGTTGTTCAACACCTTCCATGCGGTCTTACAAGGACACCAGTGAACGACACACAGAAGGCGTGACTGGTCTATATGTGTGTCTATGTGTGAATGAATTACCTGGTGTTCATAACTGTCAGTCTTTTTAACTATGCTCCTACCACTACCCCTATAGTGCTTTTACAGGAGACATTCCCTTGCCTGGAAGCCTTGTGACTTGATGTTTCATGGAAGCACTTTTATCAAATGTGTTGGTTTTGTAACATATATTATTACTGTAATAGATACATCCTTGCCAAGGGAGTGTAACATCTATCCAACCGTAACTCATATACTTAGCAGTTACTCCGGGTTAATAATACTGCAACTGGTTTGAATCCCAGCACAATCAGTACAGGTGATACAATGTCGAACACAAGAGGTGCTTACGGTACTTTCTCTGTGGATTACGTAGTAATTAGAGGGGGTAAACAGGAGCTCGACTCACATGGTCTGTTTACGAATGACACTGTGATGGATAAAGACTTTAAGTACGACTTCTTAGTAGACCTGGACTCGTCCTATAGGGGAGAGTACAGCTCTGTTCTGGACCAAGAGCTGCTTGTTCATGAATACACACGGTACATAACCAATAGACTGAAGGGCTTTGAAAGCACACGGCAGCAGGAGGAACGGCGCGTACTGTTTGTGTCTTCCAGTTACATACCCAGACCCTTGATCTCGATCACAGGAGCGAGGAAGGAGATGATATCCTGTTTTTTCAAGTGTTTCAACAAGGTGTATGTGGTGAACGGAGAGTCATTGTGCAACCCGGTGTTTGTGGACAAGTGGCGTGCTGAACGACAGCTCCCTGACTATCTGCTGGATGCTGATGCTGTTCTGGACAGTTACATACCTGTGCCCTTGAGCAACGCAAAACGTTTATCACTCATGTCTGGCGAGCAGGAGGAGGACATTCAATTGGATACGTATCTCCTGTATACAGAGGACCATATCACGTATATCACAATGTCTCAGTATGTGATGCGTCTTAGGCTACAGTGGAGATCTAAGGCTGGAGTGTTCGAGAGGAAGCGTAACTGTCAGTATGTGGTAAAGCCCTGTGGTGGAATTGTCTTTATCCGTGAATTTCACTCCTTGAAGAGTGTGTTTCTCTTGAACAAACTTATTTCCCTGTTAGCGTATATATTTTGATCCTGATTCAGTAGGCTATGATGTAGCATATACATGTGGGTCTATATGTATCATTTATTGTAATAAACAGTGACACCTGTGTATGAGACTTTGTATTGCTTTTCACACTCAACACTTTGCTACTAGTCCAGCATTCCCATACCTGATCCTGTGTCCACATACATTGGTTGGATATATGGGGTAACCACTCTCTTTACACATCCAGAGCTACAACGTTATCAGTGTTTTGGTGACAGAGCTAGTATGAAGCTCTCTGGAACCCATGTACGTGGACTTGTAAGTTGTATGTAGCTTAATCATACCCCTCGTAGACTTCACATTGGGTAGGTTGAATCAGCCACGGGTGGATGAAACATAGATGGCAGGGGAAGGGGATGTGTTTCATGGGGTATAAAAGGAAGCAACTGCTCCTGCAGGAGCCATTCATAGGCTGCACTCTCTGTAAACACAGTCAAGACTCCACTCTGTCTAGCACTTGTATAGAACCGGCCACTATGGAAATGCACATTGTTATCAACGTGTGTATGCTGTTCACTTCAGCAAGTACATTTGAGTGTTTTGCGTTGACAAGAGCGCCAGGTCTTACACCTGAGAGACCTGAACCCATCACCATTGTAGCAACAATGGGAAACACTGTCAAGTTGCCGGGATACTTGGAGAGTCCCGCTGAGCCTTTCTATAAAGACAATAATGTTGTGTATGCTAGGGAACACATATATGAGGTTACGGCGACCCCAGTGGGGTCCCAGGTTATAATTCGCTTCCTCACGTGCACCGACGAAGGCACTTACAGGATAGGAAATGAGACCTTCACTCTGAGTGTGAAGTCAGGCACATGTGCTATGTTCTACTATACTGCCAAGGTTGACACGGTTAAGAGGGCAGCCTTTGTTAAGCCGCTGAATGGTGTCATTACAATCTCTATGCTCTACATAGAACCTGGAAATCGCAACATGTGGAGTTTAATTGAAGTGTGGAATGACACTATGAGCAGAATGTTAAGCCCACACCAGTGCTGTTTCATTATCAATGAAGGCACCACGTTCGGGGGATATGGTGATAAGCAATACCATTATTTCATGTATCAGAGACACGGGCAAGCTGACATGTCATGCTCCAATGTCCAACTAGCAGCCTCGGCGAGTGCCACCACCACTACAACAACCCGAAGAAACTCAATGTTGACCATGCCAGATCTGAAGGAGTTGGAGGATGTGAGGACACCGGTGAAACTGCTCAACATCAGTGACAGTGTGTTGCACGTTCTTTCCTTTTAATTACATTACTACTACTACTACTACTACTACTACTACTACTACTACTACTACTACTACTACTACTACTACTACTACTACTACTACTACTATTTACATTGGGCTCACCCTGTCTCTCCCCTACAGGTATACGGAACCTGAAGAGGATGATAGACGGATTGGAAAAGTCTTGGTCGTCTGCTGGAACTAACCTCCAAACACACATCCTGACACCACTGTTCATTACGATGGCAACGCTGATCATGTCCATTTAGTCATGTGCCGATTATATCTGTTGCCTGTTGCTTGTCTTGTGTAGTGCAAGCAATAGTGTACCCTCTACTGTTGGACTTGTGTATATAACACTGACATATAGGACCCATGTGATGCATTTCTTATTAAATCATTTATTGATGATATACCTGCTTTTGTGACAGTGCAATGATACCATATCAATCATGAATGCATAAGGATATTGAATAAAACATGTAAAACGAGTCATCGCACACTGTCCTGTTAGTGTTATTGTCTTCACCTCAACACCTCACTGGTGTGTGAATTTTTAGTGCGCTGTATCTGGTCTCTAACTATAACTTGGTCTTCCCTGGTCATATCAGCAGCACGCATCCATTCTGTGTCCTGAAGCAGCTCATGAGCCAAAAGTCTCTCTGGGGCACGGAACTTCAGCAATCTGAAGACTATCCTTTTCACCAGTTCATACTGCATCACTTTAGGCATTATGATGTCAGGGTCACAGGGTGTACTTGATGCACTGGGGTGGTCTTTGGGACATAGAGTCCTTGTGATAATCTCGTAGGTGGACATAGTCACACGTCTGATGTTACAGCTAGCGAATTTAACCTCCCCTTCCATTGCATCCACTATCAAAACCCCTAGGCTCCACATGTCTATGGCACATGTGTACTCTATACATCTACGTTTTTCCAGGAACAATTCCGGGGCCCTGTACACCTCGGTGACCACATTTGGGCTCATCCAGTTGGAGGACTGTCTAGAGAGGCCCATGTCAGCCACCTTCACTGTGAGATCTTCTGTCAGCAGCACGTTGTAAGGCGTCAGGTCCCTGTGTACTATATTCAGTCTGTGCATGTAGGACAGGGCATTAGCCACCTGTGCACTAAAGTGAGCAACGAAACTGAAAGGGAGACACTCTTGGTAGCGGTCTTCTTCGTAGTAAGACTTCACACCGTATCCATTGTGGATCGCATCACCCAAGGTGTAGGGTACGTAGGCCATGAGCATGGCTATCGTGTCATTATCTACAAAGCAATCGTGCATGTGAATCACATATGGGTGACCCCTCAGTGCTGCGAGACATGAGAGCTCTCTGACTGTTGTGTCCTCTACGCCACGGGTGTGGTATTTCAAGGCATACTCCTTCCCAGTAGTCAGACAAGTAACTTTGTACACGGTTCCATATGCACCGTTGCCTAAAACAGGGCCTCTCTTGTAGTTCTCCATTCTGATTGGTATAGTGGTTCAGTTATAGTAGCTTATATATAGCCTCATTGACTTTTGAGGGAGTTGTTAAGGTCTGACCAAACAGTGCTGTGTATTCCACATCTGTCTGACCAATCCAACCACAGATTCACAAGTCAACCATGATGCTGCCTCAAGCTTGGTAGTCCGACAATGGTTCCTCTGAGGAACCGATTACGACTGGACAGTCCAGCCATTAATTTGCAATATAACCATGATGATGCTTGTAGCTCGGTAATTGGAACATAGTTTTTGAGGACCTGTCCTACAAACACATGTTATATCTTCCCTCACTATCAAAGGGTGCTGTTATCCTGCAAGAATGGCCCAGCACTTACACCGGTCTCACCTACACTGCCAGATAAATGGAACCTTCTCACCACAGAATGGAATCCTGTCCATAGAGACGCTGTTAGAGAACACACACTTTGACAACGGACCAGGCTCCAAGGGTCTGACAGACCTTAAGATGTGCATTAGGAAATACCTTGATTGCGCTGTAAGTCATACACTGTCACTGTGTTAAATGGACAAGGGTAAGGTAGTGAGCTTGTGTAACACATTGATTCTGTCTCCTTATCCCCCCCCAAGGTTCAGATACCCCAGGATAACGGAGTTCCACTTGCATTCCGCCTGAGTGGATGTATCGCCGTGAGAGATCTCACTGAGTCCCCGTTCGGGAGCATAGCATGTCCGGGTCTGTCTATTTACACAGAGGGTAAAATCAGTTTTGGTTGTGCACAAGGCAAGGCTTTGACTGCTTTGGAAATGGCAATACTGTTCTATTTTACTCCCCTCTCACTATGTACTGGGTTGGACATGATGCATATATAAAGTGTTCCGCATGATGTGATAACCACTGAGTGCCACTCTCCACCCGCCGCTACGATCGACCGCTAAAGTCGAGACTAAGACCGCTATGGGATCCAGGCTGTAACTTGTACCTGTGCCACACACTTGTTAACCAGAGTTGAACACATGGCTCCAGATGACACTTGTTCTGACACAAAGAATGTTTGTGAACACTTTCTGTTGCAGTTGTACATGAAATACATGATGTTACCAGATGCACTCTGTGTTCGTGAGTTTTATTGTACACACACACACACACACACACTTCTGTAGCATTTCATCATTTTATTATTGTTCATTTTGCAGTGGATCATTTGCAATGGATACAGACACAATGGTACATTGACATGGTTATATTCTCAACAATATAGAAGTGATACATAATAAAAGTAAACTTGTTCCACTATCCTGTCAATGCAGATTGGGCTATTCGTTAC
This sequence comes from Oncorhynchus masou masou, assembly GCF_036934945.1. Lineage (NCBI taxonomy): Eukaryota > Metazoa > Chordata > Actinopteri > Salmoniformes > Salmonidae > Oncorhynchus > Oncorhynchus masou. The sequence goes on from NW_027016704.1 coordinate 58,090, forward strand.
ATATCACCCGCTGCCGGGTGTCCAACGTCCACACCGGACCCTTCATCCGTGGCAGCTACCGGTTGTCCTGCATCCACACCTGCTCCTTTTGAGCTTGCCCCTTCCACACTTGCTCCTTCCATCATCATATCCCTCACCATTCCATCTAGGTAGGTAGAGAGCAACACTCGACAGACCACATTCTTCATTGCGCACCAGATGTCTTCCATGTTATAACCCGGTCCCTTGTTCAAGATGAGTATCATGTTCTTGGGACACCTAGGACCAGTCTCAATCCTAGTCTGATGCTGTAGAGTTTGATCAATCTCCATGGTAAGGCAAACATCAAAGTCGTCTTGGGTTGGTTGTTTGACGTCGCCGGAGCAGTTTGACACCGAAGAAGACGTTCCTGGAGCTTTGGCAGCAGCAGCACCTACGGCGCTTATAAATGACTTACATACCATGTGAGCCCTATACAGATAGATGTGATAGGTCCTGTGCCTATACGGGCACTCGTGTATATCCTTCACAAGGGCCATCATTCTTCTGTTGCCCTCCACAGAGATCGACGTATTGACTCTGTCGTAGCTTGACATCATCACTTTGAAAGTTAACGTGAAAGGAGGGCCTGATGTAGCAAATTCGACCATACGGTTGAACATATCATTCTCTGCATCGGTCGTATCGGCTGTGTCACTCGTCTCAGATTGAATCCAGGGGCTGCTTTCGTCAGTTAACGTCAGGGAGCGACGCCCGAAGCCAGGGCTGCTATCGTCAGTTAAGATCAGGAAGCGATCGCTACCTTGGTATTCCAGTGGTAACATTGAAGGCTCCTGTGTGGGTTTGCAATTGAAGTCTGAGTTCGATGCCATTTCAGAAGCTACTGTTGAAAGAGTATCTACACCACTAGCTCTTATAGGAAACATGATATCCTAGAAGATGTAAGACACAGCTATGATGAGAGGTTGGATTACCTGGATTACCTGTCGAAGGTTCAGTTATAGAGTCTAGAGTAGCAATGAAGCACAGATATGACAGTAGGACATGTCAAGCTAGGGTTCATGTATCCAACCTACACTGTGTTGTAGGGGGAGGTTGTATCCAACGATGGATGTTTCAGTGTGGGTATGGAGAAGGTAGTGTCACTGTACAAGGGGTCCGTTGACCAGACTCAACTATATGCACTCTGATTCTGGCTGTGTACTCACAATTGTATTCAACCTCTATACCAAGAAGGTGGCTGTGCTCTATGTATACTGGATCAATGGAGTGTGACCATACAGCAGTGATGCAAGGTGTATCGAGTTTGACAGTGGAAGGAGAAACCGTGTTGAGGCAATCTAAGCCGAAGGGTGTTGTTACTAGGTCTTCCCAGCTGGCGCGCTCCACCAAGTGGCGTATTCTCGTGGACCCGTACGTCCGGTCTGCCTTGGAGGCTCTAGGTGCCAGACTGAACAACTTCACCTGCAGTTACATACACATCTGGGTGTACCCGTCTGCCAGAGACCAAGGTCCGGACCTGCTATGCGACTGTCATGTTATGGGCCTAACTGAGTGCCACTGTCAGCAGACTACAATCCGTGGCTACTTCGAGACTATGATGCCTATGACACTCCGTGAGGTCGAGAAGCTGGTCGGGATCCCGTGTACCTTGTACAAGGTAGAAGAGCGGCACGAATGTACCACTCAAGGCCTCCTGTTCTGCAAGGGCGACCACATATTCAACGAGTATAAGGGTTTGAGACGTGTCCACGTTTACCCAGAAGGATACACTGTGTTCAGCTACTTGCAGAATGACGGCCGTAGGATATTTGTCAAGACCGAACACTGGGGACATCTTTATTCATATTCACATCTTCAGTCGATGTCAGAGTTTGATTATTTTTACGACACATACCGTTGTTTAAAGTATCAGGCACCTTGTTAATTGCCGGATTGTGCTTGTTCTGGTATACTTTGCTTGTGTTTCGTGAAATGATTGTGACCCATATCTGTTGTAATTGCCATCGAAATAAACAATGATACCAGAGTTATTCTGTGTCCGTGGGTTCTATTGTACACCATTAGATACAACCTCTACAGAAGAGAAAGTAGCGTAGTACACCCCGCGGTTCCTTTCCTCACCCTATTAGCAACGGCCAAAGATACAATAGTGTTGCTTATGGTTCACAATGATTACAAAGGGACTATGTAGACCCGGGCATGCTGTGAGCAGTGCAAGAGCAAGGTCCATCGGTTATGCTACTGAACAACTAAGCAGTCCTTGGACACTACCCAGGGTTGACATATTAAGCCTCGGTTGCATGAATTAGCCATGGTTCTAGGTGTCAGCCTTGTTTGGAGGGATCACTCTTGCTTGGCTGTACAAGTCTTAAGCGGATACGCGCCTTAGTTGCCATGTAGCCATGGTTAGAGGAGTCAGCTTTGGTTGGACAAGGGTGTATGTAGCCACGTTTGGAGGAATCAGCTTTGTTTGGACGAGGGGTGTTGTTGGATACCATAGCCTTGGTTGGAGGGGTCACTATAGGCACGATCTGAAACTCATGGTTGGACAAGGGTGTATGTAGCCACGTTTGGAGGAATCAGCTTTGTTTGGACGAGGGGTGTTGTTGGATACCATAGCCTTGGTTGGAGGGGTCACTATAGGCACGGGCTGAAACTCATGGTTGGACAGGGTGTAACAATTAAGCAGTCCTGAATTAGGCATGGCTAGAGGAGTCGGTCTGGGTTGGATATGCAAGTCCTAAGCGGATAGGAGTCATAGTTGCCATGTAGCCATGTGTGGAGGGATCAGCTTTGTTTGGACGAGGGGTGTTGTTGGATACTATAGCCCTGGTCTGACGAGTCACTATAGGCAAGGCTGATACACATGGTTGGTGTTGGATGAATGGACTACTTAAAACCCCTTTAAAGGCATTGTTGGCCAGACTGTAACAGCACACACTGAGTCTCTCTACTAGGCAGCATAGGGTACATCCACCCACCCAAGGACACTGTATTACGTTACCCTGTGTCATAGTAGTAGTAACCATGTCTCAGTCACCAGTACCTGAGGACGCACATCTGGCCACACTTACAACACAGACCTTACACCTAATGGAGATCTTGAACACTTTCACCTACATCTCTCTCGTCACGTTATTGAATCTAGACACCAATGGCAGTCGCAGACTATATGACGTACTCTGCGCCCTGGAAGGTATTGGACTTCTGAGTAAAGATAGGAAGATATACACATGCAAACGACAAAGGTATCAGTTGCCGATATTTAAAAGATGTAGCATGAAGAAACACATTGGAACTGTTTACCGGCATGTGCGCAATAACCCAGGGATGTTCACCTTGCAGGACTTGGTTAGGAGATTTCATATTACACGACGTAGGATGTATGACATTTTCGGTGTGCTGAGCATAATTGGTGTTGTGATAAAAGGAAGGCAGGATGCTACACATCTGCCCCACAGTCGGTGTGGTCGGACTCCCAATGGAAACGGACTCTGGAAAGGATATGGGGTGATTCCTCTGAAGTGCAGGTCGTGGAGAATAACATACCAGAGGTTATGTGCATTGACGCTATTGACATTGGTTCTGACACCCAGATTATCCAGATTGACTCCTCTGAATGCCAGTTGCTTTATGTCGACAATGATGGCCTGATATCCGAGTCCTATACCTTACCAGTGTGTATGTGTATTGGCACTAATGACATTGGTTCTGACACCCAGATCATCCAGATTGACTCCTCTGAATGCCATTATGTCGACAATGATGGCGTGATATCCGAGTCCTATATCTTAGAGACCAATTCCATATTAGAGCCAGTGTGCCTCCCGGTGGAGAGCAACGGTACACAGAGAGACTGTACCAATGGTGAAGTGCAGTGTATAGACATCAACAATGCGTTTCATGGGTACAAGGGCATACTGAGAGACTCTCACAAAAGCCAGGGGCTGTGTACGGACACCGAGGACCTGCCACTTTACACCTTTGACACTCAGGACATCCTGATGAACATTCCCGAGGGCAGGGTTGATTGGACCAACACAGACAGTCTACTAGAGTCCTTATTATGGTTAGATAAGGACTCTGACAGCAACCCTGAAACAGTCTTTGGTTTCCAACAGGAAGATTGTGAACAGGACAGTACCTGGCCTACACCCAAGTCTATCACTGATGTACTGCATATGACTTCACTCTGTCTGTAACTACACTGTTGTATTATACCATTGTACATACCCACGCTTTTGTATTACACCATTGTACATATCCATATATCCACTGTTGTATTATGCCATTGTAAACATCTATGTAACTCCACTGTTGTCGTAAACCATTGCAAATAAATTGTACACCTTGATGTACTTGTCTTGTGTAGTAGTAGTAGTAGTAGTAGTAGTAGTAGTAGTAGTAGTAGTAGTAGTAGTAGTAGTAGTAGTAGTAGTAGTAGTTGTGCACTGCACTCATGTGTTATTTTGTACAACTGACACAGGCTCATGATAGACACATAAAACACAATAATGCGGTTCACTACTTTATTAGCCTTTACGGTACATAGTCCTAACATCATACTCAATCTCTACTATGGTGAGAAGCATCAAGTGCGAAGTGGTAACAGGTAAAGGACTCTTCTGAGAGTCACATAACCAAGAAGGTCATTGTTGCCCCAATACCAGCCAATCCAAAAATGGTCATGATGATGTTCCTACATCTGGACCCAGGTTCTGCTACTGGAAAGAACTCCACGAACCCATTCTGGAAAATTTCAAAATAAATATTAGATTACAGGTAGACCAAGACAATGTTGGCATCTCTCAGTCATTACTGAACGTACCCAGGAGTTATGTTTGACTAGCCAGTCCTTATGGTGAGTGACCAGGTACTCTGATATCTCCTCTCCCACCAAATCTACACAGTCGTCTCTCCCCTTGTCTCTCAAGTACCGGCACACCGCAGCCCCAAAAGATGTCAGGCTGGCAACACGGCCCCAGTTGACGGTCCCGTCTTCAAAGATGCTATGGGCTACTGCACTGATGAACTTCACGTTATCCCCTCTGTCATCCACATAGAGTGTGTTGATCATACCTGTAACATCCATAGCGCAAACATGCTAAATTACTTTGTCACTGGCTTGTGTTAGCTGTTGGTGTCATAACACAATACCTACCGTTGTATGTGTATCTGTGCTTCTCTAGTAATTGCCCGATAACTCTACTCATTGTTGACAGAGCTTTGCTTTCGTTCCACCTAGGTTTCAGAAGTCCCGTACATTGTCCTAGGACACATTTAATGAGTTGCCTGGTGTCGGTGTCCAGGGCTCCGGTCTGGTGCTGGTATGTTTCCCGATGTGATATCTTCATTGTGTGCATGATTGTGTGCATTTATGAGTCAATGGTAGCCTATGGTACACCTATGACTGCAATGATAGTCTGCAGACGTGTTGACACTTATATATACACGAGGGGAGTTATTCACGCTAGCTCTAACACTGACATAATGCAACTATTACACCAGGGGTAACATCGGCCTTGTGCAGTCGACCAGGTCAAAGAGACAAGAGGATATCAAAGGCGTACTTCATGTTACGTTTATTTAAATACAGCGACACTACAATCCCAGTACCGTACATGATATCGGCCATGCTCATAGAATGTACGCTCATACAATGTCTTATGTTTGTTACAGTAGAAGGTAATGTACAACAACAAGAAAAAAGGGCAACATGTCAAGGTATAAAAGTGAAAGTCTTCAGCCTCATCCGAAGTTCTTTGGTCATTTCATCACAGTGAGGGTGATGTCCTTGGGAGGGTAGGTACCTTCCCTGGATGGTGAGGGCACTGCAGACAACGCAGCGGTTCAGGTCGCTGATTGAAGTGTACCCATAAGCCGAGTTGGTGATGATTCTATCAGGGAATGCAATCTTTCCCCTCCTGTACCGTTCCTTCCCCAGTAAGAGCATCATCTCGTCTTCTCGATTCGTGTACCTATCGGTAAGGTACTTACAGCGGCCGCTTGTGTTGTACACGTGAAAGATGTGCTCACCCAGCAGGGTGTCGTTCTCAACAAAGTTCTTGATTTCTATGTTACACATGAAACATTTGTGTGTGTCAACCGTATTTGGAAGGTGGTACATGTTGGCAGACTCTCCTAGTACACCAAAGTGATTGGTGCCGTAAGCTAAGCAGCTATCCGTTTCGAGGTCTCCCCATCTGTACTCATGTCCAGGTCCTCTCCTAGTGAACAAAGGAGTGCTGTCGATAGACCCTGCCACTTTCAGATGCTTCAACGTTGCCTTGAAGCGGCTACCAATGTCAGGGCATGCCATGTAATGATCTTGGTCTGGTGGCGATGTACAGATGATGCAATGTTTTGTACCTGCGATTGTAACGTAGCCATCGTTCGAGTACAACGTGAAGTCAGGGAATGCTAGCATCCCACTTTGGAACCTCAGCCTCCCTTGTAGGATGATAAGCTCCTTTTCACGTCCCCTGTACTGGAGCTTCACATAGCGACACTGGCCTTCCCCGTGTCGCACGTGTTCATTTAATCCAGGGTCACCTCTTTTGTATCCAGACAGTACTATGTTACAATCAGCACACTTATATGTGTCATATGTTCCATCAACGCGCATCATAACATTAGGGTCTTTGAGTAAGTCATATTCATTCCTCCGACCTTTGAAACAGTTTTCGCGAGCGGTGCCTTGAGGGGTTATAGTCTGGTTACTGTCCACCTCAAGTCTATGGTCGAAGACAGTCACGACCGTTGCAACCACCCTGAATTATCTGCACTTCTGGGACACACTCCAGTGTAGTACTACTGTAGTTTGGGTTCTGCATGGTTCACTACGCTCCACAAGGTGTTAGAAAAGCCACTGATGGTTTGTGTTAAGTACACTGATAGCGAGGTGCAACATATCTCAGTCTTTTATACAAGTACACAAGGGGCCATGTCCCTAGGCTGTATAAGGGGATACGATTTGGGTGTATGAACTCTGGTTGGATCAGCCTAAGGCAAGCCATAGGACTGGGAACGGAGCGTCTAACCACGGAGCCGATATCACACCCAGGGTGGGCGTCCAAATGAGCAATTTTATTCCAACACACTTAGGCAATGTATGTGTTGACAATGGTACACGGGTCTGAGGGATGTCAGGGTGCACCTTTCCTCCCTGGAGTTGTTGATACTATCTATATACATGTGATGTGACTGTATTGTACTTTGGGAATAATAAAAACATTCTATTTGAAACATTGTGTAAGGATCTGTTATGACATGACTTTATTTCATAGGAATATGGACATTGACATATATCATCATTAGCTACATAGGTTACATAGTCACACTATAGACCAAGTGTCATTACACTACACAGAGTACCGTGCCACTTTATTAGCAGGTACCCCTTTTCCCTTTGTTTGCCTAGTCCAATAGTCATCACCCTTTCCCCTGACAAGAGCGGTCTTCCTACACTTGCAGCAAGACATAGATGATATCTTACGTAGAGCCTTGTACACACAGGGTTGACAAAGGAACTGCTGCATACCACACAGCCCTGAGTCAACATCTCACTAAGTTCACACAACTCGTTCTGTGTGAACTCGCCAGGCTTCAGCTTTTCCAACAGCGACATCAAACTGCTTTCCAGACGGAGTCCCTCTTTGGGATCCATAGTGCACACCTTGATCACTCCGAGCAGGCAGCATACAGCGATGCACTTCCAACTCTTGAAGCGTAACAACCTGATGTCCAATGTACGTTTAGAAAACAGCTTGGCAGCTACCAGTATGACCCTTTCATTCAGCACATCGATAGGTGACGGGGCAAGGGACGTTTGTCCGAGGACGTGTTCCAGAATAAGATACTTGCACAGTATACTGATCATGTTGTCACCGTTGGCAGGGAACACGGCTCCTTTCAACTTGGTAATTATCTGCTTCTCAGCCTCTTGTATCCCCTTTTCATCTGTCAAGATGTAAAGGTTGAACTTGGGCTTACCCATATCTCTGGAGGACTCTATAACACATGCCTTGTTTACCCAGTCCCTGTGCTCGCACAAGCCCTTTAGATCACATTCCGTGAACACAGCATGCATCTTAATTGAGAGCGATAGGCATGCAGCTCGGATGTTAGCGATGTTCTTCAGTAGCTGAGACGGGTCCTCACCGAGGTCGACACAGGTGGTTACGTATCGGTCCATGACATTCACAGCCGGCGTAAAGACAGAGTGGTGCGTCTGGGTGTGAATCATGTCGACTGGTATTATCTTAGCAAACCAACTGACGGCCGCTAGCCGATAGTTCTGGTACTCTGTGACAATATCATTGGTTAGCTCCCGGTGGTTAGGGCGATCTACCCCTGTCTCGTTTGCAGCGTTTGTACTGTGCAGAGACAATTGGTCGGTGAAGGCTCGCTCCAGTTCAACCTTACCCATCTCTGGCATACCGAAGTCCAATTTGGGAAATATGAACACATGGCGATCCAAAGGGGTAAACGGAGTGCAGTCTTGCTCATACCTGAACATCTCACGGGGGACAAGGTGCTGTTTCCTCCTGGACTTGATGGGGGCAAGAGTTGTTGCAGTTGTAGTACAAGACCGTGTTTTTTGAGAATCTACATTAAGGGGTTCCATTTCAATATCTGCAGACCTCCTAGACCCCTGATGTTGGGTGTAAGCAGTAGTTCAAATCCTCACCCTTCATAACCACCGTGGATATTTAACTTTACCCATTGCATCCTGCCACGGCTAACCCGTCCAACCCCGGGCTACACGTCCACCCCGGGCTAATGGCAACGAAACCTGGTGTCGGATAGCCCTGTGAGTGTCGAAGGGAAGATGGGTGTTTGTCTGAATTAGCACATAATCCTCAGGACTTGGAAATGTCATGGGAGATGGTCACCCTAGCACACCCACTGACCGAAGGACAGAGTTTAGGTCTGGGATCTACAGTGAAACACTTCTACCCCATTATTATCTTAGCTACAGATATCCCCCACTAGCAGTAGCAAGTGACATCTACTCAATGGTACTGTGTCATGGGACTCCCAACACAGAAAGGAATAAAGACATGTTACGGGTCCACGTTGAGTCAAGTTTAGACATTTCTTTATTCATGGTACAAAGCATTGTATAGTAATTTACGTACACGCATATACATGCCACAAGCAACATAGGTGAAGAGCATATCGGCTTCAATAGAGATTCAAAGGTTACACAGAACAAGTAAACAAAGCATCTGTGAGGTTACTTGTTAGTTACAAAACATGATGCGAAATCACGGCAGGGTAAAGGGTTATCGTTATCCGCTTTGTGATTGCAGCATTCAGTCATCATCACATGGGACCATGGGATAGATTCTCCAATGATAGAGAATATCGAGGCCCGGAAAGACTGTAGGGCTGTATAATCTGCGTCCGTGTGATATATATCCCGAGAGCCGTTATGATGTTCAGGGCAAGGTCCTTATTGTGACCCTTAAACCTGTCGACAAAGTACATGTCCAGCCAGGATTTCACATTCGTGTGTGTCTTGTTTCTTTCGAATATACAGGCCAAGCCATCAACGACTGCTTCGACCAGGTTCATATCGTCCATCTCACCCTGAGGAAAGTGCTCAGGGTGATGGGGGTTCTTCTCGTAATGGTGCTTGAATCCAATGTTTGCCATGGCTGACATGTCAGCTGTGTTGTCAATACACAGCTTCTCCAATGAGCATGATTTTATTTCTTCTTCGTTCTGGTTACCTCCGTAACGTTTGTTGAGCTGGATCCTTTTCTTCTCGTTGACGACCAGGGCTTCCTTGTCCATGTGTATGGCCATGATACCTGAGTACGCAGCTGCTTCAATTGCACTGGTCTTGCTAGAGTCGTGACACGCAATGCTTCTCACGTAATAGCGATCGGCCAGCAGATCCAGAGTGTCAGCACAACTCCTGGTTGCTTGTTCTAGAGCTCGGGCAACCACAGCACCGATCATGGTCACAAACATGTTGTGTGAGAGGAAGGCTTTGTGGTGTTCTCTCAAGGGAGACTATCGACCAAGGCTTTCTCACACTGGGACTCCAGACGTTGGCGTCTGAAGCGGAAGACAGGACATGCACCAGTTTGACAGTGCCGTACTTGGTCGTAGGGATCTCAATCTTCACCTTCTTGGCACGTGCGCACCTTACAATGTTCTGTACGAACTCATTCATCGGGGATGGCTTGTAGACATATTTGTTATGCTCAGGGATCAAGGGTAGCGGTTTTCGTGGCACACCAGTAACCTTAGCAGAGGCTCTGGTTCTGGTAGTGGGAGGTTTAGCAGAAGACATTGCACGTATCCCGAGTGGAGTCCTATAACACGATGTAAATGTACAAGTCAGGGACGCCGATGGTATCTTATGCAGGACACGGGAGTTGAAGCTAGCAAGGTTAATAAATAGAGATTAACCACACTATAGGTCCTATAGCCAGTGTGAAACTGGCCGCTGTCAGACGTGGTGATGTGTTTACAGGGGCAAAAACATTAACACGGGATCCAATATCTACTTTCCTCGCAACGGTACAATTTGAAACAGAGAAACTGTGCACTTCATTGGTGTAGCCCACTCTAGCCGACCTCTTACACTGGTAGGTTGCAGTGTGGTTGCATGTGTCACTGTATATCATTAGAGTGCCTTTACTTGTTTACGTTGTGGGTCACCTTCATCTCCGACTGTGTATTGTACCAGTCCTTGTATTTGGTGACATCGCCCTGTTGCGAGATGCGATATAACCTGTACATTATGTCCTCCTCTATCAAGGTAAGCCAGCTAGTGGCCAGAAAGTGGTGAGGATTCGAGTTTGGACATACAATTTGCAGAGGTGTAGCAGTACGGTTAGGAAGCGCCTTAAACCTAGGAGGTGAAGTGAAAGTAGTAGAAGGAGGCTCGGTGGTACCATCATTGATCTTGGTCGCTGTGTCAGGTGTAACGAAATTAAGGGCCGTGGGCCATATCACCACTGGCATTCACAGTCTTGGTTGTAGTGCCAGCATTCCAAGGTCCAGTTGTAAAGGTTGCATGTGTGGTTACTGTCATACTAGGTCTAATTGTTAGATGCCCGTATGTTTCGGGTACCGAAGTAGTAGAGACTGGTAGCTGACCCTCTGCAGACAGGATGGTGGCAGTTGATAGGGTAACAAGTAGATAGCTCAAGGGTATAGAAGCACACCATGGTTTTAACAACCAACACTGGAGATGATGTGGATAATGCGCATAAAAACTTAATAGGCTAAATACGGAAATAACCAATTCTCCCCCACTACTACTTTAGATAGACCACCTAGACCTGACGATTTGTCTGCCACATCAGTCTTTGGATGGAGCCATGCCTCCATGGTCCGTTGATTGGCTTAACGACACTTTGTATGGTTCTTGCCTACACCATTTGGCTTTTTGTCACAGTGCAGACTACATATCCCCCTCACTCCCAAAATCAACCCTACACTCACAGGAGTTGATCTCGACGTTCGGGTTGTCCTCATCGGGACATCTTGAGTCTTTGTACCAACCATCACTTTTACAACTAAAATGATCAATAAAGGGCAGGTTAGAGCTGAGAGGGTGACTGAAGCAGCAGTTAAGGAACCGATCAAGTGCCTATCATGAGCTCGCAGT
>NW_027016704.1:70203-151210 GCF_036934945.1 Oncorhynchus masou masou
AAATCACCCACTCCCCAGGAATACATTCTAATATTTTCTTGTACATATTCTCCACAGTAGTTTTACTTATCTCTTCATCTACTTCAACCACATTATCATATATTGCCTGAAATGGAAGGAACCCAGGAATTACCTCAGGTGACATATAACATATCTGCCTCATCCCAGCCCTCCATAAAATATTTACAAAACATGTTATTACACTCTTTGGATTTAAAAATATCGGCTGATTTTAAAATATTTTCTAAAATGGGCTACATTCATAATAAATATTTGGTAAAAACTGTCCAAGCCACAAACACTTCTCTATAAAACAAAGGTATATTACGTAACATTTCCTTCTTCATACTCCTCAATAAACCATTGTCCCCAATCCTCCCAACCTCCTGCAAATACTCTTAAATAAAAAATTTCCACCCATAATCCAATTCACCAAATAAATGTTTCTGTACCATTTTTACTCTAATTGCTGTTTTCCTTACACTTAAATCTACCAACTTCAAACCCCCCTCATAACCTGCAATCAAAGTTTTAAAGCTATTCCCTTCCCATCCCATAAAAAAAATCTACTAAAATCTTATTAATTTCAGATAATACCCATTCTGGTATATCCAAAACATTCATTACATAAATTGACATCAACACATTTATTACAATTACTTTCCCTTTTAATTTCAAAGACATCCACATTTACCACCTTCCTAACTTTATTACACCACTCCATGTCAAATCCCTAGCTTCCATTTCATTCACCCCTAAAAACACTGCTAACACCTTAATAATATTTTACCACCTTTAAAAGGAAAATTCCCACATTAATCTTATTACTACTGACTTCTCCATGTTAACCTTTGCATGATGCCTGTCCATATACTTTAAAACACTCCATCACCCTTTTTTTACACTTCCCTCATCTCTAACTGTTATAGTGGTATCATCTGCATATTGATGAATCAAACTAAAACATCCTTGTGGAGTCTGTACACAATTTACAAGATTATATTTTTTAAGAAATGCTGCTAAAGGTTCTACCAATAAAACAAATAATAAAGCTGATAAAGGGCACCCCTGTCTCACAGATCTCTCAAGAATAAAATAATCAGTTAAAACCCCATTACACTTCACCCTACTTTTTACCTTTACCTTACCTTAATACCTTATAATCTGAATTTAATAAACTAATTGGCCTATAATTCTCCAGTTTCAATTTGCTCCCTTTATTTTTATATAAAATCAGCCCTGTCACCATAGATTCTGATACACTTATCCTCCATATATTGATATACTTCCAATAAAACAGGTGCTAAAAAACATTCATATATTTTATAAAACTCTGCAATTATCCCATCTACTCCAGGACTCTTACTTGTAAACCCTTAATCGTAACTTTAACTTCATTCACTGTTATCTTCCCATCACACATTTGTTTATCCTCTACATCAATTTGCACATCCACACTATCCAATATCTCCTTTACACACCCCTCATCCACCTCCCCTTTCTTAAATAAATCCTTATAAAAATTCTGCACTGTTTCTAATATCTCTACATAAACATTGACAACTTCACCCTTTGAAAATGTAATCTTTCTAATATACACTGCTCAAAAAAACACATCCTAGATCTGAATGAAATATTCTTATTAAATACTTTTTTCTTCACACAGTTGAATGTGCTGACAACAAAATCACACACAAATTATCAATGGAATGGATGGCGGATGGTCTCCTGAGGGATCTCCTCCCAGACCTGGACTAAAGCATGGATGGAGCGAGACATGATGTGCTCAATTAGATTCAGGTCTGGGGAACGGGCGGGCCAGTCCATAGCATTAATGCCTTCCTCTTGCAGGAAGTGCTGACACACTCCAGCCACATGAGGTCTAGCATTAGGGGGAACCCAGGGCCAACCGCACCAGCATATGGTCTCACAAGGGGTCTGAGGATCTCATCTCGGTACCTAATGGCAGTCAGGCTACCTCTGGCGAGCACGTGGAGGGCTGTGCGGCCCCCCAAAGAAGTGCCGCCCCACACCATGTCTGACCCACTGCCAAACCGGTCATGCTGGAGGATGTTGCAGGCAGCAGAACGTTCTCCACGGCGTCTCCAGACTCTGCCACGTCTGTCACGTGCTCAGTGTGAACCTGCTTTCATCTGTGTAGAGCACAGTGCGCCAGTGGCGAATTTGCCAATCTTGGTGTTCTCTGGCAAATGCCAAATGTCCTGCACGGTGTTGGGCTGTAAGCACAACCCCCACCTGTGGACGTCGGGCCCTCATACCACCCTCATGGAGTCTGTTTCTGACCGTTTGAGCAGACACATGCACATTTGTTGCCTGCTGGAGGTAATTTTGCAGGGCTCTGGCAGTGCTCCTCCTGCTCCTCCTTGCACAAAGGTGGAGGTAGCGGTCTTGCTGCTGGGTTGTTGCCCTCCTACGGCCTCCTCCACGTCTCCTGATGTACTGGCCTGTCTCCTGGTAGCGTCTCCATGCTATGGACACTACGCTGACAGACACAGCAAACCTTCTTGCCACATCTCGCATTGTGCCATCCTGGATGAGCTGCACTACCTGAGCCACTTGGGTGGGTTGTAGTCTCCGTCTCATGCTACCACTAGAGTGAAAGCACCGCCAGCATTCAAAAGTGACCAAAACATCAGCCAGGAAGCATAGGAACTGAGAAGTGGTCTGTGGTCACCACCTGCAGAACCACTCCTTTATTGGGCGTGTCTTGCTAATTGCCTATTTCCACCTGTTGCCTATTCCATTTGCACAACAGCATGTGACATTTATTGTCAATCAGAGTTGCTTCCTAAGTGTGATTGACTTGGAGTTACATTGTGTTTAAGTGTTCCCTTTATTTTTTTGAGCAGTGTATGTTCTCTGTTTATTCTTCTCTAATCCAAGAAAAAGTGAATTTCTCCCCCTCAAAAATACTTTGCTTTGCTTCTTATAATAGCCCCCTTACACTTATCTATTTCATATTTACTCAATTTTTCTTTCAACTCTAAAAACTTTTCTATATTATAATTAGGTTCACTGTCACACTTCCCCATTTCTTCTTCCAATTTAGCTCTCAACTCATTTTCTTTTCATCCTACCCCTCTTTTTCCTTGCATATCTTAAACTAAACTTTTATTTTTTCCTTAACCTTGTCCCACCATAAACACATCATTCTCTTTCTGCTTGTCCTCCATTTCACATGCTATCAAAGATTTAAGTTGTTTAAGTTGTCCCATATTCTTCATCTTCTAAATACCCTGCATTCATACACCATACTCCACCCCCTGCTCTTTCCTTATCTAAGACCCACTGAAAATGTTAAACCTGCATGATCACTAAAAGTTGCAAAAACATACATAATATTCTTCATAAAATTCCTTCAACCTTTCACTAAAACCAGATCTATCCCTGTTTCAAATCCCCTAAAACCACCTGCCTTCTAGAAAATTCTCTGTCTGGATTTTCCTCTCCACATATCAATCATTCCCTTTTCTAACATCTTCTTTAAAACCCCCCAGATTCATCACTTCTGAAAAAAAAATTGCTCCTCTTGTCATATCCAGTCTATCCATTTTAACATTAAAATCCCCAACTACAATAGTTCCCTCACACCATTTTTCTAATTCTAAAAATATCATTGCGCTCTATTTCAGTATTAGGCGCGTAAATATTTATAATTCTAAAAACCATATTCATATATTCAAAATCTAAAATTCTCCCATTATTATCATTGTAGATCTTTCACATTCTCTACCACATCCTCAATAAAATAGCAACACCATTTGAATTCCCCCTGCCTGTCACGACTTCTGCCGAAGTCGTTGCCTCTCCTTGTTCGGGCTGTGCTCGGAGTTCGACGTCACCGGTCTTCTAGCCATCATTGATCCTTTTTTCATTTTTCCATTGGTTTTGTCTAGTCTTCCCACACACCTGTTTTCAATACCTGTTGTGTATTTAACCCCTCTTTTTCCCCTCATGTGTTTGTCAGAGATTGTTGCATTGTCAGTGTAGTGTGATTGTTGTATAGGTGCGCGTCGGGTCCTCGTACCCATGTTTGTTTGTTTGTTTGTTTATGTACATTTAGTGTTATGGAGCATACTCCGTGGACTTTATTAAAAGACTCCATTTTACACTCCATTTGACTCTCCTGCGCCTGACTTCCCTGCCACCTATTACACCTATGCATGACAGAATCTCTGACCAATATATGAAGTCAGCAGGAGAGGACACTATGCCCATGGAACTGGAGGAACGCGTTCAGGAACAAGCGAGGGAGCTTGACGTTATCAGCTCCGTCATGGATCACATTGTCCAGAAAATAATCGCTGGGAGAGACAGGGAGTTTCTCCAGCGCCACCACCACCACAACCGGAATCTCCCGTGAACGTTTTTTCCTCTCTGGAATCGAAGATCCTTTTATCCCTACCTACGGGATACAATGGAGATACTGCTGGCTCCCAGGGTTTCCTCCTTACAAGTTCAGTTTATCTAGCCACGGCCTCCCCAGTACCATCTGACCGTGAGAAGAGTTATGCCCTCGTCTCATGCCTCACCGGGAAAGCCCTGGAATGGGCCAGCACTGTGTGTAGTAGGAAGGATGCGGCGTTGGACCATTTTGAGGAGTTCACCCGCCAATTCCGGATAGTATTCGATCACCCACCTGAAGGCAAAGCAGCGGGTGAGCTTCTCTATCATCTGAGGCAGGAGACGAGGAGTGCACAGGATTTTGCTTTGGAGTTTAAGACCTTGGCTGCCGGCGCTGGATGGAGCGACAGGGCCCTGATCGACCATTACCGTTGTAGTTTACGCGAGGACGTCCGTCGGGAGCTGGCCTGTAGAGACACCACCCTCACCTTCGACCAGCTGGTGGACATGTCCATCAAGTTGGACAACATGCTGGCTACTCGTGGACGTCTAGATCGGGTCTGGTTGTTCCATCCTCCCGCACCCTCTCTCCCGAACCTATGGAATTGGGAGGGATGGTGCGCAGGGAGACCGGAGGGGGTTCCGCTCGAGCACCATTCATGGTCGCAGAGGGCACACTGCTGGTCGGTGCCGGGTTGGTTCCTCTGGGAATAGAGAGGGCAGGCAGGGCATTCTGGCGTCACCCCAGGTGAGTAGGCACCATTCTCATCCAGAGCCCTCTGCTGCACTGTTTGTCTCTTTTCCTGATTTTTTTTTTTTTTTTTTTTTTTTTTTTTTTTTTTTTCACTGCATTCCCAGTATAAGGCGCTAATAGATTCAGGTGCGGCTGGGAATTTCATTAATAAAAGTCTAGCTCATAGTTTAGGGATCCCTATTGTTCCTGTGGATATGCCTTTCCCTATTCATGCCTTAGTCGACCATTAGGGTCAGGGTTTATCAGGGAGGTAACCGCACCTTTGTGTATGATAATGCAGGAGGGTCCTTATTGATTCTCCTGCATATTCTGTGGTGCTCGGCCTACCCTGGTTAGTTTGTCAACCCCACTGTTTCTTGGCCACAGAGGGCTCTCATGGGGTGGTCGCGAGAATGCTCAGGTAGGTGTTTAGGGGTTTCCGTTGGTGCTACTATGGTGGAAAGTCCAGACCAGGTCTCCACCGTGCGCATTCCCCTCGACTATGCCGATTTGGCTCTCGCCTTCTGTAAAAAAGAAGGCGACTCAATTACCACCCCATCGACGGGGGATTGTGCGATAGATCTCTTGGTAGACGCTGCATATCCCAAGTCGCAAGCAGAGACGGAGGCTATGGAGACATGTCTCTGAATCCCTGCATCAGGGGTTCATTCAGCCATCCATTTCACCCGTCTCTTCGAGTTTCTTTTTGTGGAAAAAAAAACTGATGGCGGTTTACGCCCGTGTGTTGATTATCGAGGTCTTAATAAAATCAGTGAAATATAGTTACCCGCTACACTCTGATCAATACGATTATTGAGTTAATGCACGGGGTACGTTTTTTCATAAAATTGGATCTCAGGAGTGCATACAATCTGGTGCGTATTAAGGGTGATGAGTGGAAGACGGCATTTAGCACCACCTCAGGTCATTATGAGTACCTTGTCATGCCATATGGGTTGATGAATGCTCCATCAGTTTTCCAATCATTTGTAGATGAGATCTTCAGGGACCTACACGTGCAGGGTGTAGTGGTGTATATCGATGATATTCTGATATACTCTGCTACACGCCCGAGCATGTGTCCCTGGTGCGCAGGGTGCTTGGTCGCCTGTTGGAGCATGATCTATATGTCAAGGCTGAGAAATGCTTGCTTTTCTAACAATCCATCTCCTTCCTAGGGCATCGGATTTCCACTTCAGGAGTGGAGATGGAGAGCGACCGCATTACAGCCGTGTGTAATTGGCCGACTCCAACCACGGTAAAGGAGTTGCAGCGTTTTTTGGGGGGGTTTTCCAATTACTACCGGAGGTTTATCCGGGGTTTTGGTCAGGTGGCAGCTCCCATTACCGGGGGGACCGGTGCGCTTGCAGTGGTCGGCTGAGGCGAACAGGGCTTTTGAGCACCTGAAGACTCTGTTTACCTCGGTGCCTGTGCTGGCTCATCTGGATCCCTCTTTGCCATTCATAGTGGAGGTGGACGCATCCGAAGCTGGGATAGGAGCAGTGCTCTCTCAGCATTCGGGTACGCCACTGAAGCTTTGCCCCTGTGCTTTCTTTTCGAAGAAGCTCAGCCCGGCGGAGCGAAACTGTGGGGAACCGAGAGCTGTTAGCTGTCGTAGAAGCTTTGAAAGGTGTGGAGGCATTGGCTTGAGGGGGCTAAACACCCTTTTCTCATCTGAACTGACCACCGCAATCTGGAGTATATCCGGCAGGCGAAGAGATTGAATCCTCGCCAGGCAAGGTGGGGCCATGTTTTTCACTCGTTTTGGGTTTACTCTTTCTTACAGACAGGCTCCCAGAACGTTAAGGCAGACGCATTGTCTCGGCTGTATGACACAGAGGAGCGGTCCATGGATCCCACTCCCAGCTTCGTGTCTGGTGGCGCCTGTAGTGTGGGAGCTGGACGCGGGCGTCACGTGCAGAGCCTTCTCCCCCTGAGTGTCCAGCTGGTCGTCTGCTGTCCGCGACCGATTGATATATTGGGCTCACACGTCACCCTCCTCTGGTCATCCTGGGGTAGGTCGGACGATGCTCTGTCTTGAAAGGAGATACTGGTGGCCCACTTTAGCTAAGGACGTGAGGATTTATGTTTCTTCCTGCTCGGTGTGCGCCCAGTGCAAGGCTCCTAGACACCTGCCCAGAGGTAAGCTACAACCTCTACCCGTTCCTCAACGGCCATGGTCGCACCTGTCGGTGGATTTTTTTTTTTTTTGACTGATCTTCCACCTTCACAGGGTTACACCACGATCCTGGTCGTTGTGGATCGGTTTCAAAGTCCTATCGTCGTCTCCCTTTGCCCGGTCTCCCTACAGCCTTACAAACTGCAGAGGCCCTGTTTACACACGTTTTCCGGCACTATGGGGTGCCTGAGGATATAGTGTCTGATCGGGGTCCCAGTTCACATCAAGGGTCTGTAAGGCGTTCATGGAGCGTCTGGGGATCTCGGTTAGTCTTACCTCAGGTTTTCACCCCGAGAGTAATGGGCAGGTGGAGAGGGTTAACCAGGATGTGGGTAGGTTTCTGCGGTCTTATTGCCAGGATCGGCCGGGGGAGTGGGCGAAGTTCGTGCCCTGGGCAGAGATGGCTCAGAACTCACTACATCTCTCCTCCACTAACCTTACCCTAATACACATTAAAAGGGAGTATCAGCCGGTTCTGGCTCCTTGGCATCAGAGCCAGTCCGAGGCCCCTGCGGTGGACAATTGGTTTCGGCACGCTGAGGAGACCTGGGAGGCAGCCCACATCCACCTTCAGCGTGCCATAAGGCGCCAGAAAATTGGCGCAGACCGTCGCCGCAGTGAGGCCCCAGTGTTCGCACCAGGGGACAGGGTCTGGCTCTCGACCCGAAACCTTCGCCTGCTCTGCCGGAAGCTGGGTCCACGGTTTGTGGGGCCGTTTAAAGTCCTGAGGAGAGTGAACGAGGTATGTTATAGGTTACAACTACCCACTCATTACCGTATTAACCCCTCGTTCCATGTGTCTCTCCTCAGGCCGATGGTGGCTGGCCCGCTCCAGGAGACTGAAGTGCGTAATGTTCCCCCGCCTCCTCTAGACATCGAGGGGTTCCGGCGTACTCTGTTCGATCAATTTTGGATTCGAGACGTCGGGCGAGGGCCTTCAGTACCTCGTGGACTGGGAGGGGTACGGGCCGGAGGAGAGATGCTGGGTTCCGGTGGAGGACGTGTTAGATCCTTCCATGTTATCAGAATTTCACCGTCTCCATCCGGATCGCCCTGCACCTCGCCCTCCGGGTCGTCCCCGAGGCCGGTGTCGACGCGCAGCTGGAGCCGCGCGTCGGGGGGGGGGGGGGTTCTGTCACGACTTCTGCCGAAGTCGTTGCCTCCTTGTTCGGGCGGTGTTCAGCGTCACCGGTCTTCTAGCCATCATTGATCCTTTTTTCATTTTTCCATTGGTTTTGTCTAGTCTTCCCACACCTGTTTTCAATCCCATTCAATACCTGTTGTGTATTTAACCCTCTGTTTCCCCTCATGTCTTTGTCAGAGATTGTTGTATAGGTGCGCGTTGGGTCCTCGTACACATGTTTGTTTGTTTGTTTATGTACATTTAGTGTTATGGAGCATACTCCGTGGACTTTATTAAAAGACTCCATTTTACACTCCATTTGACTTTCCTGCGCCTGACTTCCCTGCCACCTATTACACCTATGCATGACACTGCCATTGTTAACGAAAATAAAATCTCTCCATATTTTTTTACTTCTAAAATACATACATTGTCCCAATGTGTTTCTTGAAGGCATAAAATATCAGAATTCTTCATTTTTACTATTCTTTGGAATTTTTCTTAAACCATTCACATTGATTGACATAAAATTAACCATTCCAATAAATTAAAATCTATATTTTCTCATTATCCTTTACCTGTTATGTTTTCATCCTTTTCTGTCCTTTTTCACCTCCGCCGCTTTCCTCTTCCTGTCGCCTCCCCTTGTTCTATCAATATTTTCCATGTCATCTGAATCTGAAATTGACTCTAGATCCATCTCATCCAACCAACTCAATCTTCTTTCCTGTGCCCATTTGTGTCTCATGTATCGTTGCCAGCATCCCACTCCATCCACTTCAACTCCTTCCGAGGCACCCACATCGCTCGAGGTCCCCCCCAAAATCTGTGAGTCCCCAGTTCCTCCACCCAGCCCACCCCCCCTCCTGAAAACTCCCTCTTCTTATTTCTGAATCCATACTGCTCCCTATTTCATTCGTCTTCTGTTCCATCTTCTCCCTTCTTGCTTTCTCAGTCTCTCACCCTCCACCACGTCCTCTCCTCCATCTTCTCCTTCTTGTGGTGATACAATTGCTTCCTCAAAGGTTCCCGACTCCCGGGCCTCCCGGGTGGCGCAGTGGTTCAATGACGAGCAACTTTCATGTAACACTGATACAATATCAGATGAAAAAGAAGACACAACTTACTTTCAGAGGAGCAACGAAGCACACACGATTGAGGCCCTCAAAAAAAGATGTGGGCAGTTTCCTTGAAGCCAAAGCAAAACATGAAGTAAGAACAACAACTAATGCCGAAACCCAGGATCGAAACACGGACCTTTAGATCTTCAGTCTAATGGTCCACCAACTTAATTGTTTCGGGAAGCCACGAAAATATACTCTGTGGTAACCTTGACAATGCACACGCATGTGACTCATAATTTTGACACTCAAATTGTACCTCACTACCAGTACGGGGATCAAACCCACACCATTGGCTTTATTGGCAACACTCTCTAACCAACAGAGCTAACCGTCCACTGGCTATGGAGCACTATTGTTGAGATGCACCGAGCCTCTGCAAGTGCTGGCTCGTAAACGAACAAGTCCACCAACAGCATAGCCTGACAAGACTGAACACTCTTGGTTGCTCCTTGTGGCAAGTTCTACCAGCTGCGGAATTGGCTAAAATGGCAGAGTGCTTGCTTAGCATGCGAGAGGTAGTGGGATCGATTCCCGCATTCTCCAAAAACACTTTGTTCTTGTGGATCCAAGAGCGCTCCAGTTCACACTTCATGCAGCCTTGTTTTACGACAACCTACTGTCATGTAACAATGACGAGCAACTTTCATGTAACACTGTCACAATATCAGATGAAAAAGAAACACAACTTACTTTCAGATGAGCAACGAAGCACACACGATTGAGGCCCACAAACAAAGCTGTTGGCAGTTTCCTTGAATGCCCGCTAGACCATAGCTTGCTCGGTCTGAGCTCAGAGTGACAAAAGTATGCCCATAATGAAGCCTGCCCCTAAATTGCAGGTGCTGTTGGGTGACAATGGGAGAACAGTTAGGGTTCAAAGCACAATTCGACCTCAGGAATATTTCTGAGGTCCTCCCGATCTGTGCAAGCCTAACCGTGACGAATTGTCAGGAGGGGTTTCAAACCATGCCTATAGGGAATCTGCGACCTGAATGACTTAATTGATATTTTCAATGCAATCGTGTTTTTCTTTTTCTTTTAGGGTTTAACAAGGTTTCTCAACTTACCTGTGGCTTCTCACCTATTACCTGTGGCTTGACATTAGATGCGGCGACTTCGATTACCCTGCAGACAATATTTTGTTCTTCCCGCCAATACAATCCACTGACAACCGAGTTGTGTGTTCCGAGATGCTTTTTGTTATTTGCCTGTTTGTGGCCCGCCTGTGAAATTGCGCCAATCTTGCAATTCTCTTTCAGCCTCTCATCAACTAGCTGTTTTTGCAGAATATTAAAAATACGATAGTTATTCACTACTCATATTAACTAGGTGTCATTTACATTACCTTAAGTCATTTTCCAAAGGTGCATGACATGCAGGTGCTAAAAAGTTGTCAGGATTGGGTTTCAAACCATGCCTATAGGGGAGTCTGCGACCTGAATGACTTAATGGTTATTTTCAATGCAATCGTGTTTTTTCTTTTAGGGTTTAACAAGGTTTCTCACCTATTACCTGTGGCTTGACTTTAGATGTGGCCATTTCGATTACCCTGCAGACATTTAAGAGTGTCTTCAGAATATGGCCATTTTGACGTGATTTTAAAAATGCCTCAGGACCAAAAAGTGTCTGGAGCTATCCGTCAGGGTAAGAGTGACAACAGGTTTCCACATGTCAAAATTGGGGAAATCTTAGCAAATGGCTTAATGGTTATTCATGAGAATCGTGTTGTATTGTTGAGTGTATCATGGGATCTCACCTGAAATCTGTGGCTTGACACAAACCTCTAACCTATGCTACTGTGGCCTATAGAGCTAGAAGGCTGGATAACCAGGTGTGTAAAGGTGTGAGGTGGGATAGATGGCCTGCAGTCCTATCCCAAATGGGCAACTAATCCCTATGTACTTGTGGAGATCTGAGAGGATGTGATTGTTAAAAGAAACACGACTAAACTTCTACCTCCGTAGGGGTCAAAAATATTCATTTTCATTGTCAGCAGGATTCGACCCTGCGCAGAAAGATCCTAATGGATTTCTAGTCCATCGCCTTAACCACTCGGCCACTACAACTTTGACAAAAGTAAACAGGCTTGTTAGGAGTGATTGGGCCAACAGGCATAGCCTACAGAAAGTGATAATTTAACAGCTGAAAGATAATGCCATAACATGAAATGTTCCCCTCATTGTTGGATCCTGTGTTTTACATTATAGCCATTACCATATATATGATTGAATATTATCTGCTGTTGGCTTGTGTGGGTGTATGTATGTGTTATGCAACATAGCTGACTTGAAACATTGTTAAAAGTTTCAGGGCCATGGGCCTTTCTCATGATGGAAAAATACAGAAGACAGTGACTGTGCAATGAGTTGGGAGGGGGCACATTCAGAGCGTGGGGTTGCAGAACAAGCGGTCTTTTGTTAGATAACAAGATCCAGGTGCAAGATAACGGTATCGAGCATGAGCACATGGATGTTCTTCACAGCAACAGTTACATCTATCAACAGAAGCGCCAGAGGCGGGGACCCGCCTGAGCGCCTGCAATAGGCTGAGCAAGTTTAAACCACGCCCAGCCTCTACTGTGCTAGGCCAACAGACGGGTTGGAACTGTCTATCAAAGTATAAAGAATACTGTTTACATACATCTTGTCAGTTCTCTGTTCTGCCTGCGTGGTATTACAGTGAGCCCGTATATACGAAAGTTGCATTTACCATTTATTACTTAGCTAATAAAAAAACATGGTATAAAATCGGTGACTAATTGTTATATTTATCCTGATACCAGATTTGAATTTACGCAACTCTAACGTCATTCATTTGTTATTAAGTACAGCTGTTGTCTTATTTTCCTTGATCTTTGCTCAGCTCCAGAAGGTTTGCATTTGAGTGTATATTATACATTTTTATTTCACTGTGTGAAGTTATTTCATCTTTATTACTGCTAAGCAGCATGACTCCTGAGAGGCACTAAATGACTGTCAGAAGTGGGATTTGAACCCACGCCTCCATGGGAGACAGCGACCTGAACGCAGCTCCTTAGACCGCTCGGCCATCCTGACTAGAGCACAGTACCTGGGTATCGGGTTAAAGAGTATGGGGTAAAAGTAGAAATAGGCACTGCCTACTATAATCACCACATACTACATGTATGATTCATTCTAGCTGATTATAAAAGTGTGACTGGATAGTCTGGGACTACATGTATGAGTGGTGGGTAACGAGTGACCACCAAAGTGCGAATGGAAAGCGATATGATGTACTAGGCAGGGCCAAGTGTGAATGATAATTGATAATTAAATTGATTACTTGGACTTGAGACCGATTTAGCCTTAAGGAGAGGGTCTCTCTAAGGTCCTAACAAAGCATAGCTGTGTGTGAAGTACATCGGGTAGTAAAGTCGGCGCACTGACTACCAAGTTTGAATGAGACATTAACTTGTTCTAGAAACGTGATCCGGTCGACACGTTAGTCATATGTAGTGATTGTATTTTTTATTTTGTACATTTGGTATTGAAGTAAAGGTGATAATCCGGGGGACACTAGACTACTTAAAACCCTAGGGGACCCACAGTGCATAATTGAGTTCTTACTTTAGACCTAATTGGGGGCCGATTTAGCCATAAGGAAAAGGGTACCACTTGGGTTTGAGTAAAGGCATAGGTTGTTGACAGTATTGTAGTGTACATAAAATGTCATTGGAAATAAAGGTGTTGAAAACGCTGAAGTCCACTCTGGAAGTGAATGAAGGCAGAGAGGATAAGGAGTGGAAGAGACGGGGGGGAGAAGCTGTACAGAGAATGGATAGGAGGCGGGGCCATTGCGTCTCCTACTGGTCTGCTTACTGCGGTGAATGAAGATTTGAGTGTGTATGGTTTAAGTTGAAGCTTACTGGCGTGAACGAAGATTTGTGAGACTCAAATTGTGTGCATGAAATACGCTTGATATTCAGTCAGGGACTAATATCAGTATGAATGAGGTCGGGGACCTTCAGATGAGATGTCTGAGTTGTGTTAATTTGAGCCTGCCAAGCTGAGTGTGGTACATTAGGTAATTCAGTTGGAGCTGGTACCGGTGAGAATGTTTAAAAAGTCGCTGGCTTGCTGATGAGATGTTTGCACAGAGTTATATCATAGAATATGTAGGGGGTGTGCATCACTGTTGGAAAAAGTGTTAAACTCTTAACGTGTTCACGCTACAGGTTCCCCAAGGGGAACCACACCCCCCCGCTCAACTCAAACCGTGGCGCAAAGAATGCAAAAATATTCTTAGAAATATTTAACCTCCAGACATTAACAAGTCCAATTGCTCAAATGAAAGAAACACTTTGTTCATCTACCCAGCGAGTCAGATTTCTAAAATGTTTTACGGCGAAAACATAGCACATACAGTGCCTTGCGAAAGTATTCGGCCCCCTTGAACTTTGCGACCTTTTGCCACACATCTTCCCATCAATTTTAACCATCTTCCCTGTCCCTGCTGAAGAAAAGCAGGCCCAAACCATGATGCTGCCACCACCATGTTTGACAGTGGGGATGGTGTGTTCAGGGTTATGGGCTGTGTTGCTTTTACGCCAAACATAACGTTTTGCATTGTTGCCAAAAAGTTCAATTTTGGTTTCATCTGACCAGAGCACCTTCTTCCACATGTTTGGTGTGTCTCCCAGGTGGCTTGTGGCAAACTTTAACCTCTTGAAACTCCCCATCCCGGATCCGGGATTGTGACTAAGCCTCAGGCTCATTAGCATAACGCAACGTTAACGATTTCTGAAAATCGCAAATAAAATTAAAATAATGCGTTTGCTCTCAAGCTTAGCCTTTTCTTAACAACACTGTCATCTCAGATTTTCAAAATATGCTTTTGAACCATAGAAATTGACTAATTTGTGTAAGAGTATGCAAAGCTAGCATAGCATTTTGTGTATCATGTAGCACGCAACATTTTCACAAAAGCCAGATAACCAAATAAATAAAATCATTTACCTTTGAAGAGCTTCTGATGTTTTCAATGAGGAGACTCCCAGCCACATACCAGATGCGCAGTGTTTCCTGAAAGCGTCTGTGTGTAGGAGAAATCGTTCCGTTTTCTACATTGCGCCTGGCTACCGAAACGAACCGAAAATGCAGTCACCTACAACGTGAAACCTTTTTCCGGATTAACTACATAATATTGACCGAAACATGGCAAACGTTGTTTGGAATCAATCCTCAAGGTGTTTTTTCACATATCTCTTCATTGACATGCAGTTCGTGGAAGCTTGCTTCTCTCTCTGTGCCCCATGGAAAAATACTGGCAGGTGACTTTTGCGCACCAATTTCGGCGCAGGACACCGGGCGGACACGTGGTAAATGTGGTCTCTTATGGTCAATCTTCCAACGATCTGCCTACAAATACGTCACAATGCTGCAGACACCTTGGGGAAACGACAGAAAGGGCAGACTCATTCCTCTTGCGTTCACAGCCATATAAGGAGATCATGAAAGACAGAGCCTCAAAAATCCTTGTCATTTCCTGGATGCCAAGTCATCTTGGTTTTGCCTGAAGCTCACGTTAAAGGGCACGCACAGAGAAGATATTTGTATTTCTGGACACGTCAGAGTGTTTTCTTTCGAACAGTAGCAATTATATGCATAGTCGAGCATCTTGTGACAAAATATCTTGTTTAAAACGGGAACGTTTTTCTTCCAAAAATGAAATAGCGCCACCATAAGTGTAAGAGGTTAAACGACACTTTATGGATATATTTAAGAAATGGCTTTCTTCTTGCCACTCTTCCATAAAGGCCAGATTTGTGCAATATACGACTGATTGTTGTCCTATGGACAGAGTCTCCCACCTCAGCTGTAGATCTCTGCAGTTCATCCAGAGTGATCATGGGCCTCTTGGCTGCATCTCTGATCAGTCTTCTCCTTGTATGAGCTGAAAGTTTAGAGGGACGGCCAGGTCTTGATAGATTTGCAGTGTTCTGATACTCCTTCCATTTCAATATTATCGCTTGCACAGTGCTCCTTGGGATGTTTAAAGCTTGGGAAATCTTTTTGTATCCAAATCCGGCTTTAAACTTCTTCACAACAGTATCTCGGACCTGCCTGGTGTGTTCCTTGCTATTCATGATGCTCTCTGCGCTTTTAACGGACCTCTAAGACTATCACAGTGCAGGTGCATTTATACGGAGACTTGATTACACACAGGTGGATTGTATTTCTCATCATTAGTCATTTAGGTCAACATTGGATCATTCAGAGATCCTCACTGAACTTCTGGAGAGAGTTTGCTGCACTGAAAGTAAAGGGGCTGAATAATTTTGCACGCCCAATTTTTCAGTTTTTGATTTGTTAAAAAAGTTTAAAATATCCAATAAATGTCGTTCCACTTCATGATTGTGTCCCACTTGTTGTTGATTCTTCACACAAAAATACAGTTTTATATCTTTATGTTTGAAGCCTGAAATGTGGCAAAAGGTCGCAAAGTTCAAGGGGGCCGAATACCTTCGCAAGGCACTGTATGTATATCAAACTACCATAAAGACAGACGATATGTAGCCATTTTGTCAAACAAAAGATGCAATCACAAACGAAGTATTACAAGAAAAAAAATTCACTAATCTTTTGAAAATCTTCATCAGATGAAAGCAATAGGACATGTTACACAGTACATTTATGTTTTTTTTTCAATAATATGCAATTTATATCCATAAATCTCCGTTTACATTGACGCCATGATCAAAAAATGCTGCAAAATGTCTGGAGAAATTATAGAGAACTCCGCCAGATAACAGCAATACACATCATAAACTTTGACTAAATATACATGTTCTACATATAGTTAGAAAGATACACTGCTTCTTAATGCAATCGCTTTGTCACATTTCTTTTTCACGTTACAGAAATCGCTCACTATTCAATAATCTGAGACGGCGCTCAGACGTAAGCAATATTTCTCCGCTATGTTGGAGTCAACTGAAACACAAAATTACAACATAAATATTCCCTTTCCTTTGATGGTCTTCGATCAGAATGTAGTGGAAGGAGTCATACTTACCAAAAACAGCGTTTGGTTTCAAGTCGTGTGTCTTTCTGTTAGCAAACGCGTCAAATTCCAGATTAAATGCATCCAAAATTACTTCTGGTCTCGAGGGGTTGCGCATCAAAACTTCAAAATTACATATTATATGTTGACTAAACTGGTCAAACTAAGTGCAGAATCAAGCTTTAGGATGTTATTAACGTACAAAACAATTCTCAAATCGAACAGACAAACTGACTTCTTCTCGTGCTCCATGGAACAAAGGGCGCTCTGAGCGCAACGCGCGCCTGAAAGTGCATGTATTTTCTCACGACACTCAGTATTTAGCCTGCCAAAGGGTCAAAGCTCGCGGGATTTGCACAATGAAAAGCTCTATTGGTAGAAGACATCTCGCGGAAGACATAGAAACTGATCCCAGATCCATAGTTGGTTGGGATGTGTGGGGCGATGACGTCAAATTTGGCCCAACTTTCCTGATGAGAAAAATAGTTTGGGAGATAAGCTGCCCTGTGAGTTCTGCTATACATACAGACATAATTCAAACGGTTTTAGAAGCTTTAGAATGTTTTCTATTCAATAATTATTATTATATGCATATATTAGCAATTTTGGACAGATTTTTTTTCAGTTTACTATGGGCACGCAATTCATCCAAAGGGGGCAGTATTGTCCCGAGCCTTAACAGGTACAATTCTGTGTGTAGATTTATATTATGAGGTTTGAACTATACTAATATTGTAGGATTACATAATCAACATCTGAACATACTTACGTTAAACATTAATTGAGCCACTGAGTAATAGATAAGATATACACTAGGTACGGGCGACGGGTGTGGTCGATGTAAGATGGGAGGGGTGTTCTAACCAAGTGCTGAGAAATAAGGTAAATTTATTTTGTTCTTTTAATTAATTTACACAAGTACTTCCCGGTTATTGATTTTGGTTTGATTGTTCAGATAACACCATTGAAATTAAACAGGAGGTTAAGGTATACTAACATTAGAATATGTTTTCATTATGGGGAACAATGAAAGGCCCGCAGAGTGGATTGCAGGCTGATTTTATTTTATGTTAAAGGGACAGTGTACGTTTATCACAGTTGTGTGTGTGTGTCTAACAGCTGGGTATTTAAGTATTTGGGGGAGACAATTTGGAGAAACACGAATGTAAGACATGAAACATCGAGACGAATTATTTGAGTTTGAGGGAATTATCGTAAGTATTAGGTTTTGTTTTTGTAGTAAACATTTGGGTTAAGGGGATTTCCCTGTTCCCAGAGACAAGATATCTTAAAGGGGTACACTCACATATGGAATATTAGGAGTTTTATTTTCTGAGTTTTAATTACACAAGTGAATTTGTAAAAGATAAAGGGTTCTTTTATATGTCTAATATGGTTGTGCTACAAATTATGGCTACAGTATATGCAATTTCTTCCACTTTTTGAGTGACACAAAGATGCTTATCGAAATGGTGAAAATGCAACAGCTGTTAATCAGACTCACTTTGACTTTATATAGTGCACCAAGAGATAGTTCCTCGCTTACGGCCATACCAGCCTCAATACGCGCTTCCGGTGAGGAAAGTGAGACAGGTGCGGTTGATAAGAGCTGTGAGTGAGTGTTTTTTTTGTTGTTGTTATATTTCAACAGTTTTCGAAGTATAATTGTGGTTTTTGCAGTTGAATAAGTTTTAAGTTTGGTTCGTTCTTCCCCCTTGCAGTTTTGCTGCTTGGGGGAGAGTTTTGCTGCATATTTTGGTTTATTATGACGGACAACATGGCAAAGAACAAGGGAATGGACAAGGACAATGGACAACGGACAAAACATGGACCTGAAGATGGGTTAAAATATGGCAAAGAACGAACGGTGGTAGTAGAATTGATGGGAGAAGACAGAATAACGACGATGGAATTACTGAAATCAATTAAGGAAGTGTGCGGAGAGGTTGTGGGGTGCAGAATAAAAGGAGACAGGAAATATGAAGTCACGATGCGGGATGCAAAAGGAAAAGAGAGGTTAATGGATGGTTTCATGATGAAGGACACGAAGATAATGGCGAGAGACGTGATGACAAACGAACTAATAGTCTCGTTTATGAACTTGCCGGTTTATATTGGAGACGGCGCTATAATGGAAAAGCTGCGCAGCTGGGGTGTAGCCGCCGTCACGGATATCCGAAGGAGAGTTTGGCCGGGGACGTAGATCGTGGATGGAACGAGATACTGTAAGGTGAAGGTCACGGACACCGTGCAGTCTTTGCCGTACTCCACAAAGTTCGAGACACAGGAGGGGGGTGAATATTTCAGGGTGATTCATGACAAGCAGGTCAGGGTGTGCCGTCTGTGTATTCAACCTGGGCATATTTTAAAAGACTGCCCTGACTTTAGGTGTTTTAAGTGCGGACACCAGAGACACTATGCCAGAGAATGCGTCGGAGTAAGGGAGAGGGCAGTTTGGAGGATGCAGGTTAAGAACAGAGGAGTGCAAGTGTGGAGAGATTTTGCCGGCGGAGAGAAGTCAAGAGCTAGTCGATGAAGCAGCTGTATCACCGCTTGGTGAAGAAAATGACAGAGAAGAGGACGTGGAAAAGAGCGGAGATGAGGAGAGCGAGATGGTGGCGAAGCAGAGGGAGGATGAAATAGGGAGCAGCATGGATTCAGAGATGAGAAGAGGGAGCTTTCAGGATGAGGGGGAGTGGGCTGGGTGGAGGCACTGGGGACGCACAGTTTTTGAGCGGAGCCTCCGCCCATGCGGGTGCCTCGGGAGGAGAGGAAGCGGAGGGGAGTGGGACGCTGACAACGATAGAGGAGTCGGAAATGGATACAGAAAGCACAACGGACACGGGAAAGAGGTTGAGTTGGTTGGATGGGATGGATTTGGAGTTGGTTTCGGATACAGACGACACTGAAAAGGTAGAGAATAAGAGGAGGCCTAAGGAAGAGGAAAGCGGGGGAAGTGAAAAAGGATGGAAAAGGGAAAAAACAAGTCAACAAGTAAAGGATAATAAAGGTACATTTTTTAATTGTATTATTTATTTTAATGGTTAATTTTATGTCCCTAAATGTAAATGGTTTAAGGACAATGGACAAATTTCTAAATATCGTTCAAATGAAGAACGTGGATATCTTGTGTTTACAAGAGACGCATTGGGACAATGATTGTGTATTGAAAGTTTAAAAATATGGAGGGATTTTATTTTTGTGAATAATGGTAGGGGAACTCTAGTGGCGTTGCTATTTTATTGAGGAAGGCTGTGGTGGACAAAGTGGTACATATATGATGATAACAATGGGAGGATTTTAGTTTTAGATTGAGTATATGGATAGGATTTTTAGAATTATAAATGTTTATGCTCCAAATAACGAAATAGAGCGCAAGGTTTATTTATTGAAGTGGGACGATGGTGTGTGGGAAATTGCATTGTGGTGGGGGATTTTAATGTGAAAATGGACAGATTAGATATGACAAGGGGAGCTATCTTTAGAAATTATGCATCTAGGAGGGTTTTAAAAAAGGTGATGTTTGAGAAAAAACTTATTGACATATGGAGAGAATTTTCTAGAAGGCAGGTGGTTTTAGGGGAATTAAAACAAACTAGAATAGATCTGGTTTTAGTTAAAGAAGGCGTAAGAGATTTTCTGAAATATTAAGTATGTTTTTACAACTTTTAGTGACCATGCATATTTAATTTTCTCGGTGGGTTTAGAAAAGGAAGGAACAGGGGGTGGTACGTGGTGTATGAATGATAGTTATTTGGGGGATGAGGATTATTGTAAACAACTTAAATCTTTGATAACATGTGAAATGGAGGATAAGCAGAAAGATAATGATAAGTGTTTATGGTGGGACAAGGTTAAGGAAAAAATAAAAGGTTTTAGTATAAGATATGCAAGGAAAAAGAGGGGTAGGATGAAAAGAGAAGAAAATGAGTTGAGAGCTAAATTGGATGAAGAAATGGGGAAGTGTGACAGTGAACCTAATTATAATATAGAAAAGTTTTTAGAGTTGAAAGCTAAATTGAGTAAATATGACATAGATAAGTGTAAGGGGGCTATTATAAGAAGCAAAGCAAAGTATTTTTTGGAGGGGGAGAAATGCACTTCTTTTTTTCTAGGATTAGAGAAGAGTACTCAAAGAAGAACATATCTTAGACAGATTGAAAATGTAAAGGGTGAAGTAGTAGATGATTATGTAGAGATTTTAGAGACGGTGCAGAATTTTTATAGGGACTTATTTAAGAAAGGGGAGGTGGATGAGGGGTGTGTACAGGAGATTTTAGATAGTGTGGAGGTGAAAATTAATGTAGAGGATAAGTTGATGTGTGATGGGACGATTACAGTAAATGAAGTTATAGATGCGATTAAGGATTTACAGGTGAATAAGAGCCCTGGTGTAGATGG
Source organism: Oncorhynchus masou masou (assembly GCF_036934945.1). Taxonomy (NCBI): domain Eukaryota; kingdom Metazoa; phylum Chordata; class Actinopteri; order Salmoniformes; family Salmonidae; genus Oncorhynchus; species Oncorhynchus masou. Next base: position 91,152 of record NW_027016704.1, read on the forward strand.
GATCATTGCAGAGTTTTATAAAATGTATGAAAGTCTTTTAGCACCTATTTTATTGGAGGTTTACCACTATATGGAGGAGAATGACTGTGTTTCAGAATCGATGGTGACAGGGATGATAACTATTTTATATAAAAATAAAGGGAGTAAGGTAAAATTGGAAAATTATAGGCCTATTAGTTTATTGAATGTGGATTACAAGATTTTAGCCAAAATGTTAGCGAATAGGATGAAGAGAGTTTTACATGATATTATTGCACCAACACAGAATTATAGTGTTCCTGGAAGGGACATAGCTGACACAATTAATACAATTAGAGACGTGATACACAAAATGAATGGGGATAAGATGGGGGGTATTGTGTTAAGCATAGATTCAAATAAGGCTTTTGATATGGTAGAACATGATTTTCTGTTTAGGGTTTTGGAAAGATTTGGCTTTGGTAATAAAATAATAGGGTGGATTAGATTATTATATAGAAATGCAAAAAGTAGGGTGAAATGCAATGGGATTTTAACTGACGCTTTTACTCTTGAGAGATCAGTCAGACAGGGATGTCCTTTATCAGCTGTATTGTATGTTTTATCAGTTGAACCTTTAGTGGCTTTTCTTAAGAAGGATCATTTGATTAATTGTGTCCAGACTCCACAGGGGGTTTTAGTTTGATTCACCAATATGCAGATGACACAACTATAACAGTTAGAGATGAGGACAGTGTAAAAAGGGTAATAGAAGGTTTTAAAGTATATGGAAGAGCATCGGGGGCTAAAGTTAATATGGAAAAGTCTGTTGTAATGTATATTGGGAAGGTTAATAAGGGGAATTTTTATTTTAAAGAGGTAAAAAATTATTTTAAGGTGTTAGTGTTTTTAGGGGTAAACGAAAAGGAAGCTAGGGATTTGACATGGAGTGGCGTGATAAATAAAGTTAGGAAGGTTGTAAATATGTGGAATGGAAGGTGTCTAAAATTAAAGGGGAAGGTTATTGTTATAAATTCATTACTGATGTCAATTTTTGTTCACGTCATGAATGTTTTAGACGTGCCAGAATGGGTTTTATCCGAAATGAATAAGATTTTAGTTGATTTTTTATGGGATGGGAAGGGGGCGAAAATTGCTTTTAAAACTTTGATTGCAGGTTATGAGGAGGGGGGTTTGAAGTTAGTGGATCTAAAGGTGAGGAGAATAGCGATAAGAGTGAAAATGGTTCAGAAGTATTTATATGGGGAATTAGATTACGGGTGGAAAAAGTTTTTTACTGAGTATTTGCAGGAGGTTGGGAGGATCGGGGATAATGGTTTATTAATGTGTGTAAAACAGGAAATGTTGGGAAATATACCTTTGTTTTACAAGGAAGTTTTTGAGGCTTGGGGGCAGTTTTTACCACACATTTCTTATGATTGTAACATTTTGGAAAATATTTTAAATCAGCCAATATTTTTGAATCCTAAGATCAAGTGTAATAATACAATGTTGTTTTGTAAATATTTTATGAGGGCTGGGATGAGACAGATTTGTGATATTTTATATGAAGTTATTCCAGGGTTTCTTCCTGTACAGGCTATTTATGACAATATTGTTGAGGTGGAGGATGGCAAAACTACTGTAGGAAATATGTATAAGAAAATTGTGGGGTGTATTCCTAGTGGGTGTTTTTAATAAATACAGAGGTGGTTAAGAGAGCTGGGGGTTTACCGGTTTTATTTTATGAAAGTAATGGAGTGAAAAATGATTTGTCAGGTTTGAAAGTTAAAACAGTATATAGTAAATGTATTTTGCAGGAGATAAAAGTTCCTGCCTCGGAGAAAGTGTGGTCGAAGGTTTTTGTGGATTTGGATGTGAAATCAATATGGAAGAATGTTAATGTAAAATGTAATTCAATAGAATGTGAAGATAATGATTTTAAAGTAAAACATAATAGGGTTTTTACTAATGTGGTTTTACATCAAATCAATAGAGATATTAATAGGGAATGTGACATTTGTCGAATAGGGGTGGAAAATGTTATGCACTTTTTCATTGAATGTAGTAGATTAAGAGGGTTTCATGCGTTTTTAAAAGGGTTGTTAGTGAAACATTGGGGGGAGGAGATTTTTTCTATTTGGTATTAATGGGAAAAGTAAAGTTTTGAATTTTAACTTGGTTAATTGTGTTTTAAGTCATGCTAGATATGCTGTAAGATTAAAGAAGGAACTTGTGTCATTATGAAGGGAAATGTGTGAGTGTGGAGGTATTTTTTAAGAGTATTTTGGAGAAAAATATAGAGATAATACATATAGATATGGTGGAGGCAACTTTGAAAAACAGTTTGTGTGGGGGAGTACATTTATTGGAATGTTACCAAATGGAAAACTTGTCTTTAATTACTAATTTGGATTTAGTGAGGGATATAAATGTCAATTGATTGTATTTTCTTTCTGATTTTGTAAAATGGTGAATTGTTCATCCTTTAATTATGATTGAAATGCTGTAAAATTGTCAGTTTTTTTATAATAAAATATTTTTTAAAAAGTACGCCTGATCTCGTCTGATCTCGGAAGCTAAGCAAGGTCGGGCCTGGTTAGTACATGGATGGGAGACCGACTGAGAATACCAGGTGCTGAAAGCTTTTTGTCACTGGCTTGTGGAATTTCAACTCTTTGTCCGTTTTCTCCCACAAGGCTGAAATACGTGCTCTCGCTTTAAAATAAGTAAGCAAGGTTAGTTTGTATTTCATCCAACAATCTGTGCTACAAATTATGGCTACAGTATATGCAATTTCTAGCACTTTTTGAGTGACACAAAGATGCTTAAATGGTGAAAATGCAACAGGTGTTAAAACCTCTTAGGGATATTGAGACGCTAGCGTCTCAAGTGGCCAATAGCCTCGGGAAATGCACAACGCCAAATTCAAATAATACGCTATAAATACGCTATAAAACTCAAACTTTCATTAAATCACACATGCAGGGTACTCAATTAAAGCTACACTCGTTGTGAATCCAGCCAACATGTCAGATTTTAAAAATGCTTTTCGGCGAAAGCATGAGAAGCTATTATCTGATAGCATGCACCCCCCTGAACCAGTTGTAAACGAAATAACTAACGTAGCAGGCGCTACACAAAACGCTGAAATAAAATATAAAACACGCATTACCATTGACGAGCTTCTTTGTTGGAACCCCAGTATATACATATGAGATGAGTATGTAAACAAAGTGGCATAGTTAAAGTGGCTAGTGATACATGTATTACATAAAGATGCAGTAGATGATATACAGTACAGTATATACGTATACATATGAGATGAATAATGTAGGGTATGTAAACATTATATTAGGTAGCATTGTTTAAAGTGGCTAGTGATATTTTACATAATTTCCATCAATTCCCAATATTAAAGTGGCTGGAGTTGAGTCAGTGTGTTGGCAGCAGCCACTCAATGTTAGTGGTGGCTATTTAACAGTCTGATGGCCTTGAGATAGAAGCTGTTTTTCAGTCTCTCGGTCCCAGCTTTGATGCACCTGTACTGACTTTGCCTTCTGGATGATAGCTGGGTGAACAGGCAGTGGCTCGGGTGGTTGTTGTCCTTGATGATCTTTATGGCCTTCCTGTGACATCGGGTGGTGTAGGTGTCCTGGAGGGCAGGTAGTTTGCCCACGGTGATGCATTGTGCAGAGCTCACTACCCTCTGGAGAGCCTTACGGTTGTGGGCGGAGCAGTTGCCGTACCAGGCAGTGATACAGCCCGACAGGATGCTCTCGATTGTGCATCTGTAGAAGTTTGTGAGTGCTTTTGGTGACAAGCCAAATTTCTTCAGCCTCCTGAGGTTGAAGAGGCGCTGCTGCGCCTTCTTCACGATGCTGTCTGTGTGGGTGGACCAATTCAGTTTGTCTGTGATGTGTACGCCGAGGAACTTAACTTACTACCCTCTCCACTACTGTTTCATCGATGTGGATAGGGGGCGTTCCCTCTGCTGTTTCCTGAAGTCCACAATCATCTCCTTAAGTTTTGTTGACGTTGAGTGTGAGGTTATTTTCCTGACACTACACTCCGAGGGCCCTCATCTCCTCCCTGTAGGCCGTCTCGTCGTTGTTGGTAATCAAGCCTACCACTGTTGTGTCGTCCGCAAACTTGATGATTGAGTTGGAGGCGTGCGTGGCCAAGCAGTCGTGGGTGAACAGGGAGTACAGGAGAGGGCTCAGAACGCACCCTTGTGGGGCCCCAGTGTTGAGGATCAGCGGGGTGGAGATGTTGTTGCCTACCCTCACCACCTGGGGGCGGCCCGTCAGGACGTCCAGTACCCAGTTGCACAGGGCGGGGTGGAGACCCAGGGTCTGGAGCTTGATGACGAGCTTGGAGGGCACTATGGTGTTAAATGCCGAGCTGTAGTCGATGAACAGCATTCTCACATAGGTATTCCTCTTTAACAGATGGGTTTGTGCAGTGTGCAGTGTGGTTGAGATTGCATCGTCTGTGGACCTATTTGGGCGGTAAGCAAATTGGAGTGGGTCTAGGGTGTCAGGTAGGGTGGAGGTGATATGGTCCTTGACTAGTCTCTCAAAGCACTTCATGATGACGGAAGTGAGTGCTACGGGGCGGTAGTCGTTTAGCTCAGTTACCTTAGCTTTCTTGGGAACAGGAACAATGGTGGCCCTCTTGAAGCATGTGTGAACAACAGACTGGGATAGGGATTGATTGAATATGTCCGTAAGCACACCAGCCAGCTGGTCTGCGCATGCTCTGAGGGCGCGGCTGGGGATGCCGTCTGGGCCTGCAGCCTTGCGAGGGTTGACACGTTTAATTGTATTCCCCACGTTGGCTGCAGTGAAGGATAGTCCGCATGTTTTGGTTGCGGGCCGTGTCAGTGGCACTGACAGGCAAAAAAGTTATTTAGTCTGCCTGGGAGCAAGACATCCTGGTCCGTGACGGGGCTGGTTTTCTTTTTGTAATCCGTGATTGACTGTCGTCCCTGCCACATACCTCTTGTGTCTGAGCCGTTGAATTGAGATTCTACTTTGTCTCTATACTGACACTTAGCTTGTTTGATGGCCTTGCGGAGGGAATAGCTACACTGTTTGTATTTGGTCATGTTTCCGGTCACCTTGCCCTGATTAAAAGCAGTGGTTCACGCTTTCAGTTTCACACGAATGCTGCCATCAATCCACGGTTTCTGGTTTGGAAATGTTTTAATCGTTGCTATGGGAACGACATCTTCAACGCACGTTCTAATGAACTCGCTCACCGAATCAGCGTATTCGTCAATGTTGTTGTTTGATGCAATACGAAACATATCCCAGTCCACGTCATGGAAGCAGTCTTGGAGTGTGGAATCAGATTGGTCGGACCAGCGTTGAACAGTCCTCAGCGCGGGAGCTTATTGTTTTAGTTTCTGTCTGTAGGCAGGGATCAACAAAATGGAGTCGTGGTCAGCTTTTCCGAAAGGAGAGCGGGGCAGGGCCTTATATGCATCGCGGAAGTTAGAATAGCAATGATCCAAGGTTTTTCAAGCCCTGGTTGCGCAATCGATATGCTGATACAATTTAGGGAGTTTTGTTTTCAGATTAGCCTTGTTAAAATCCCCAGCTACAATGAATGCAGCCTCAGGATATATGGATTCCAGTTTGCAAAGAGTCAAATAAAGTTTGTTCAGAGCCATCGATGTGTCTGCTTGGGGGGAATATATACGGCTGTGATTATAATCAAAGAGAATTCCCTTGGTAGATAATGCGGTTGACATTTGATTGTGAGGAAATCTAAACCAGGTGAACAGTTGTTGTGGCCATACCACATCTCGTTAACCATGAATCATACGCCCCCGCCCCTCTTCTTACCAGAAAGATGTTTGTTTCTGTCTGCGCGATGCGTGGAGAAACCAGCTGGCTGCACCAACTCCGATAGCGTCTCTCCAGTGAGCCATGTTTCCGTGAAGCAAAGAACGTTACAGTCTCTGATGTCCCTCTGGAATGCTACCCTTGCTCGGATTTCATCAACCTTGTTGTCAAGAGACTGGACATTGCCGAGAAGAATGCTAGGGAGTGGTGCACGATGTGCCCGTCTCCGGAGTCTGACCAGAAGACCGCTTCGTTTCCCCCTTTTACGAAGTCGGTTTTTTTGGGTCGCCGGCTGGGATCCATTCCGTTGTCCTGGGTGAAAGGCAGAATACAGGATCCACTTCGCGAAAGTCATGTTCTTGGTCGTACTGATGGTGAGTTGACGCTGCTCTTATATTCAGTAGTTCTTCTCAACTGGATGTAATGAAACCTAAGATGACCTGGGGTACTAATGTAAGAAATAACACGTAAAAAAAACTGCATAGTTTCCTAGGAACGTGAAGCGAGGCGGCCATCTCTGTCAGCGCCAGAAGTACAACTACAAACAGCTTCCTCAGCAAACCGTCTCATGGTTTAGTACCAGAAGTCAAGAAATTGATGCTGGGGAAACATTATCTCGGCGCAGCAAACTCTGCCCAGTCAGTCACTCTGACAACAACTCACTCCCCGTTCTCACCAAACCCCTCGGATAACCGAAGCAGTCCTCCTATCCTCTCAATGGCCGCTTGGTACAACTGCCTCCTCCTGAAGAATAGGACCCGGACAGATCACGAGAAGGAAAACCTGGACCGTTTCAACGTGAGATCCGTCATTCACAATAGAGTTTATGTAATGATAGGACCCCAGGACAGTCCCTTCACCAGACCCATGTACGTGGAGTTGACGCACTACCACCATCTCGACGCCCTATTAGCCATGATCGCGTGCTACGTCTACCCGACAGTGAAAAGCTTGTATGACTTTCCTGTGAGACACGTGCAATTTGCAGCAGCGCAGCGAGTCGTCCACACATCGTGATCAGCTGTCAATTGCAGGGAGGAGAGGACAAGAGTAAGGGAAAGAAAAGCCAAGCCAAGAGACATCATGAGAAGAGAAGCCTAAAAGTAAAGAAGATGATCGTCATCACAGTACATCCACCAGTACTGACCTGGACCTTGGACCCATAGGGACGTTCAGTGAGCCTTCATGCTGTTACACGGCAAACAGCCATCGTTGGAAACAAGCAACCCCACGAGTTTGACTTTACCGTGATTGAGCAACAGCTGAGCCTCATCTCTTGCATCATGACACCGTGCCTGTACAGCATGTACTATGACAATGAAAACGAATACATAATAAATAACTTAACAGTCCATTGAACTCGGGGTGACTCCCATTTTATTGAATATGTGTATCTATCCCTACGTCTGTCTCTCTGTCATTACGATGCAAGGCATACCGCGCAGTGTTTCTTAATACCACATAGGAGGATAGTTGTTACACTCGTATGAGTTAAAGAGGAGCAGTAGCAATCTGCATTAATTTCCAAGTTGTAGTGACAGGCTGAAGTTAGTGTTTACACTGGGAGGGAAATTTAGTCAGTCTTGCCAAGCTACTTTCCCAATTCACTCTGCGAACCGGGGATATGTGATGAATGCAATACATCCAACAATTGCGAGAGTGATTCAGTGGCATAAAGTGTAGTTACAGAGAGAGTTTGAGAGAGAAGACAATAGCAAATGAAATGTGCCCCATGAGCGTTTGGGTATTCATTTAAATGCCCCGCACCCCATATGCCTAACCGAAACTAACCGTGGGATGGAGTTTGATCGTGACACCTAGTGAATGTGTCACATTCTACCAGCCAATTGTAGGCCTGTATCTCTTTGACTCAACTCATTGTTCATTTCACACTTGTAATGATGTCAGAAGAGAGTGGTATAGAAACCGACAACAGCGAGCTCAGCCCGGTAGGATACACATGATTATATCTTACGTTACACACACCTTGTTTATACAACATGCTAATCGTAATATTTAATCTTGTATGGTTATGACGCTAATCTCCACACCACAGGCATTTACCATAACCCTGAGCCATTCTGTAGGTACACAGATAGATTGTGAATGACTATTTCAATCACGTTTCATGCATTGTTATACCATGTCTGTGATATTTCTATCCCATGCATATAATACACATCTCAGGAGAGCGATTACATACTATCCTCTGACAGAGAGGGACCTGAAAACCCTGTGGTACAACAAGAGCGTCCACTGGTGCCCCCGGAGGTCCTCAACCATGCACAACCTCAACCTCATCCAGCATTGCCTCCTCTTCCCCAGCTGAACAAAAAGATGACATGGTAGATCTGGAAATGTATAAGGTGATGACACTTTGCCTGTGTGTATGACCTCTTGTTAATGTGAATATTTGTCTTTCTCTCAAGTACATGGCCGATGATGAGGAAGAGCAGGGGGATGACGATGTTCCAATGTAGTGAGGACTAAGGAGAAGAACACGTTTTATTCCTTTCTGGGCTCAATAAAGTTCTTTGGAAAATGTTCTTTGGAAATGAATGCTGCCCCTGCTTCTCTGGTTGTGGACAGTTACGGTTTGGGAATGGATTTATTGACAAAGTGAATACTTGTAATGTACTCTGTCAATAAATGTGAATGATCATTCAGTTTCAGAAATACTTTGTCTTTATTCACATATTGATGACTACAACACAAGGACTTTTGAAATGACATAGTGAAACAGGGATAGAACAGTGATTAGATATGCTACCAACTTCAATCTGTAGTAATCTACAGATTTCTTGGCGACTCTGTGACACGCGGTGGACCTTCCATGTCTTCAACCCGACGCTCGGGTTTGCTTGCATCACGGAACAGGGTCGAGTTGCAAAGGTGAATTTTTCAACCATGCTGATGTAGGACAGTACACTTGTGATCTCGGAGAAGCGTGCACTTGTCCCAATCGTAAACCCCAATGTATCAAACGTCACCTTGAATCTCTTTCCCTTGGTAGTCACAATCTTGAACAGGTATCCGAAACTCTCATTATCCATTTAATGCATTGCTGCACCTGGGTCGGCGTAGAGTTTTTCCTTAATTTGTAGATTCTGTATCACTTCGCAGTGCTCAGGTGGCCTTTTGGAACTGCCGTATGAAGCTCCCCACCATGCACCTTTCAGCACCTTTATCATGTAACACATCTCTTCCACTATATGTGTCACAGAAAAGTAGTCAATTATTTTCCTCTGTCTAGGCAGCAAGTGCCCTTCTCCCAGTTTACAAACGAGATCTATTATGTCAATAGGATTTGAAAAATCAACTTGTATCAAGTCGTGACAGATGAACACACCAAATGTCATGACTGCGTTGTTGGTCTTCACCGTAACCGAACACATTCCTCCAGTCATGTCACCAAAGTGTGCTGCGATGACAATATCTCCAGCGCGAATCTTAGGTGTATCCATGAAAGAGCTAATCTGCTCTTCAGAGACCGAGCCCCACCAGCGCTCACCCAGCCATTCTAAAAATGAAAGCCATGATCTGTTCAATAGTGACCAATTAAGCTTGCGCTGTTTTTGTCTCGCATCCTCCTCAGCACGAATCGTGTCGTAAACCTCGTCGTCGTCGTAAACCTCGTCGTCATCCAGAAGGTTGTTTTTGGAATTGTATTGGTGATGAGTTTCGGCTTCGTGGTCCCTGGTATCCTCCAAGTCATCACCCAGAGTTTAGTGTTCATGCTCATCGTGGTACCACTCATCGTGTTCATGCTCATCGTCCTCTTGCCAGTATCCGGGATCATCCTCACACATCCAATCATCGTATTCACTGGACCTTGTTGATCGCCAAGCTCTCTCGGAATCGGGCGAGTTGGAGGATGAAGACTTGAATGCTTGTGGTGTAACACTGTTCCCACTTGCATCTACTTTGCATTAACAAAACTGCACCTGAGGCCTCTTGACGCAAACAACTGTCTCATAATGGTTCCCATGATTCTCCAAAATAAATCCCCTTGTTAGACACCTGTAAACCGTTACAACTGTATTCAAGCCAGCGGTCGGTGTAGTATGTATATATATTTACACCCAAACAATCTGCTGCTGCTTGAATCTCCACTTCAGTCGCCCAACCAACTAGAGAGCTCCTTTTGGATTTGATTATATGTTCTGACACTGAACGGTAACCCATTTTCAAAATGCTCCTATATGTACCATCGTTGCTGTCTAGCTGCTTCACCACGACTTTTTGAATTGTTCCATGATACTCATCTGTACCACACACCGCTTCACTGATCGCTCTGAAGAAACAATTTCCGTCTCCTTTTATTTTCACATTCTTACAAGGAGCCCCTAACTCACCAGCAGCTGTAAGAATTACAGACTGCTACTTGCACTGCACCTTCAGCCTCTTGCACAGAAGCTGCGTAACTGCAGCTCTAAAAGGGTTGAGCTGCAGCTCTCTACATGTGTTGCCACTAACAAACTCAATGTCTGAGTCGTCATTCCCCTTTCTCGTATCATAATACCTGAGTGTATCGAAACACGCTGATGTAACATATGCCATTATTCACTATTCTGCATTGGAGTGCCTTTACTACTGTCATTACTTTAGTCATTAATATATCGTGTTGGGCCCCTATCACCAAGGACCCCTGCATCCTGTACAGAATGTTTCCATATTGCCTGAGTTGTGGACTGTGTGCGTTTTGGGTATGGATTTTAAACTGCCCCCCTTCCAAGACTAACTTCCCTGGTTGTGGACAGTTCATTAACCCTCCTGCTGTCCTCGGGTCGTGTTGACCATCCCGCTGTCCTTGGGTCATTTCAACCCCACGCAGTGTTGACCCTCCCGCTGTCCTTGGGTCATTTTGAACCGACACTGTGACCCGGCACTGTATTGATTAACCCTCCCGCTGTTGTTGGATCATTTTGACCCGACACTAAGGCAGTGAAAACAATCAAGACATTATGCAACTTTGATGACTTGTCCTAGACTGACCCCAAAATTACAAAAGTGAAATGTTGCCTGTATTCATGTACCCGTGTAAGCTGTATGAAACAACAGGTACTAATATTGTCATGGGTACATGTCCGGACATGTGGTCTTGTCCAAGGTGCTGAAGCCATTACTGTGCGTTTCACTGCCTAACAGGTTCTAGAAAATGATATTTTCAAATGTACAGCAAGTCTACGCTGATTCTGAAGAGGAAGATGTGTCAGAAAATGAAGATTGGGAGGAATTACAACCCAGAGCATGATGCATCATCTTCAGAGGAAGACGATATCTCTCACGCTGAAAGAGAGACTTTCCTGTCAAAAAAACGGCAAAATCAAATGGTCCTCAGTGGCATATCACAAACAGGGAAGAATGGCAGAACATAAAGTCATGTAGATGACCCCAGGACCCACAACGTATGCCGTTTCCCATGCCCATGACATGGCCTCAACATTCTACCTGTTTATCACACCGGCAAATAGAAAAAAATCATCCTGGACATGACAAATCTGGAGACAGCTGGAAAGGGATGGATGAGACTGACCTGCATGCCTATATAGGGCTGCTAATCTTAGCAGGTGTATACATGTCCCGAGGTGAGGCTGCCGCTAGTCTATGGGATGCAGGGAGTGGAAGGGCCATTTTCCGTGCCAACATGCAACTAAAAGTATTTCACACTTACTCAAGACTGCTACGATTTGATGACCATGAGTCAAGACCTGCAAGATGTGGGATAGACAAACTGGCAGCCGTTTGAGAGGTCTGGGAAAAGTGGGTTGAGCGGCTGCCTGGCCTGGCTCTACAACCCACGGCCTGACATGACAGTGGATGAGCAACTGGTTCCATTCAGAGGTAGTATATACAGTGCCTTGCGAAAGTATTCGGCCCCCTTGAACTTTGCGACCTTTTGTCACATTTCAGGCTTCAAACATAAAGATATAAAACTGTATTTTTTGTGAAGAATCAACAACAAGTGGGACACAATCATGTAGTGGAACGACTTTGATTTATTGGATATTTCAAACTTTTTTAACAAATCAAAAACTGAAAAATTGGGCGTGCAAAATTATTCAGCCCCTTTACTTTCAGTGCAGCAAACTCTCTCCAGAAGTTCAGTGAGGATCTCTGAATGATCCAATGTTGAGCTATATGACTAATGATGATAAATACAATCCACCTGTGTGTAATCAAGTCTCCATATAAATGCACCTGCACTGTGATAGTCTCAGAGGTCCGTTAACCTCTTTGAACTCTAGGGGCGCAATTTCATTTTTGGATGAAAAACGTTCCCGTTTTAAACAATATATTTTGTCACAAAAAGATGCTCGACTATGCATATAATTGCTACTGTTCGAAAGAAAACACTATGACGTGTCCAGAAATACAAAGATCTTCTCTGTGCGTGCCCTTTAACGTGAGCTTCAGGCAAAACCAAGATGAGATGGCATCCAGGAAATGACAAGGATTTTTGAGGCTCTGTTTGTCATGATCTCCTTATATGGCTGTGAACGCAAGAGGAATGAGTCTGCCCTTTCTGTCGTTTCCCCAAGGTGTCTGCAGCATTGTGACGTATTTGTAGGCAGATCATTGGAAGATTGACCATAAGAGACCACATTTACCACGTGTCCGCCCGGTGTCCTGCGCCGAAATTGGTGCGCAAAAGTCACCTGCCAGTATTTTTCCAAACAATACACAGAGTAAAGCAAGCTTCCACGAACTGCATGTCAATGAAGAGATATGTGAAAAAACACCTTGAGGACTGATTCCAAACAACGTTTGCCATGTTTCGGTCGATATTATGTAGTTAATCCGGAAAAAGTTTTACGTTGTAGGTGACTGCATTTTCGGTTCGTTTCAGTAGCCAGGCGCAATGTAGAAAACGGAACGATTTCTCCTACACACAGAAGCTTTCAGGAAACACTGCGCATTTGGTGTGTAACTGAGAGTCTCCTCATTGAAAACATCAGAAGCTCTTCAAAGGTAAATTATTTTATTTATTTGGTTATATGGTTTTTGTGAAAATGTTGCGTGCTACATGTTATTCAAAATGCATTGCTAGCTTTGCATACTCTTACACAAATTAGTCCATTTCTATGGTTCAAAAGCATATTTTGAAAATCTGAGATGACAGTGTTGTTAAGAAAAGGCTAAGCTTGAGAGCAGATGCATTATTTTCATTTTATTTGCGATTTTCAGAAATCGTTAACGTTACATTATGCTAATGAGCTTCAGGCTATAACTGTATACAGGGTTTTTTCATAGCCAAACGTGAACAAAACGGAGTGATTTGTCCTACACAAATAATATTTTTTGAAAAACTGCACATTTGCTATGTAACTGAGAGTCTCCTCATTGAAAACATCCGAAGCTCTTCAAAGTTAATGATTTTATTTATTTGGTTATCTGGCTTTTGTGAAAATGTTGCGTGCTACATGCTACACCAAATGCTATGCTAGCTTTGCATACTCTTACACAAATTAGTCAATTTCTATGGTTCAAAAGCATATTTTGAAAATCTGAGATGACAGTGTTGTTAAGAAAAGGCTAAGCTTGAGAGCAAACGCATTATTTTAATTTTATTTGCGATTTTCAGAAATCGTTAACGTTGCGTTATGCTAATGAGCCTGAGGCTTTAGTCACAATCCCGGATCCGGGATGGGGAGTTTCAAGAAGTTAAAAGCGCAGAGAGCATCATGAAGAACAAGGAACACACCAGGCAGGTCTGAGATACTGTTGTGAAGAAGTTTAAAGACGGATTTGGATACAAAAAGATTTCCCAAGCTTTAAACATCCCAAGGAGCACTGTGCAAGCGATAATATTGAAATGGAAGGAGTATCAGACCACTGCAAATCTACCAAGACCTGGCCGTCCCTCTAAACTTTCAGCTCATACAAGGAGAAGACTGATCAGAGATGCAGCCAAGAGGCCCATGATCACTCTGGATGAACTCTGGAGATCTACAGCTGAGGTGGGAGACTCTGTCCATAGGACAACAATCAGTCGTATATTGCACAAATCTGGCCTTTATGGAAGAGTGGCAAGAAGAAAGTCATTTCTTAAAGATATCCATAAAAAGTGTTGTTTAAAGTTTGCCACAAGCCACACCAAACATGTGGAAGAAGGTGCTCTGGTCAGATGAAACCAAAATTGAACTTTTTGGCAACAATGCAAAACGTTATGTTTGGCGTAAAAGCAACACAGCTCATCACCGTGAACACACCATCCCCACTGTCAAACATGGTGGTGGCAGCATCATGGTTTGGGCCTGCTTTTCTTCAGCAGGGACAGGGAAGATGGTTAAAATTGATGGAAGATGGATGGAGCCAAATACAGGACCATTCTGGAAGAAAACCTGATGGAGACTGGGACGGAGATTTGTCTTCCAACAAGACAATGATCCAAAACATAAAGCAAAATCTACAATGGAATGGTTCAAAAATAAACATATCCAGGTGTTAGAATGGCCAAGTCAAAGTCCAGACCTGAATCCAATCGAGAATCTGTGGAAAGAACTGAAAACTGCTGTTCACAAATGCTCTCCATCCAACCTCACTGAGCTCGAGCTGTTATGCAAGGAGGAATGGGAAAAAATTTCAGTCTCTCGATGTGCAAAACTGATAGAGACATACCCCAAGCGACTTACAGCTGTAATCGCAGCAAAAGGTGGCGTTACAAAGTATTAACTTAAGGGGGCTGAATAATTTTGCACGCCCAATTTTTCAGTTTTTGATTTGTTAAAAAAGTTTGAAATATCCAATAAATGTCGTTCCACTTCATGATTGTGTCCCACTTGTTGTTGATTCTTCACAAAAAAATACAGTTTTATATCTTTATGTTTGAAGCCTGAAATGTGGCAAAAGGTCGCAAAGTTCAAGGGGGCCGAATACTTTCGCAAGGCACTGTATATATATTTAATAAAAGTGATTTTCACCACTGACTTCTGTGACTGTTTCTGTGTGACACCGATGCTAATAATTACCGATGATGCTAATCTCTTCTTGCCAAAGGTCATTGTCCTTTCCGACAGTATATTCCCAGCAAGCCAGAAAAATATGGGATCAAGTTATGGGTGGGCCTGCGACGCCAAATCCAGCAACGCTTGGAAGATGCAAGTCTACACCAGGAAGCCGACCAGTGGAGGCCCAGAGAAGAACCAGGGGATGTGCGTTGTGCTTGATGAGACAGAGGGACTGAGGGGTCGCAATGTCACGTGACAATTTCTTCACTTCTTATGAACTCGGACAGCAGCTCCTGAAGAGGAACGTCACCATGGTTGGCACAGTTAGAAAGAACAAGCCTGAGCTCCCACCTGCACTGCTTGTGTCAAAGGAAAGAGAGGTCTTCTCATCAAAGTTTGGCTTCACGCCCACCACCACTCTAGTTTCCTACCTCCCAAAGAAAAACAAGAATGTGTTACTTCTGAGCACACTGCACACAGAGGCTGAAATTAGCCATCGCCAGGACAGGAAGCCAGCCATGATCCTAGACTACAATTGCAACAAAGGAGGTGTGGACAACCGAGATAAGGTGATTGGAACATACAGCTGAAGAAGGATGACTGCCCGCTGGCCCCTGGTCATCTTCCACAACATCATTGATGTTTCCTCCTACAATGCCATTGTGATATGGAGAGAGATCAACCCGAGCTGGATGCCTCTTAAGTGCAACAAGAAGAGGGTGTTCCTGGAGCAGCTGGGAAAAGCACTTGTAACTCCATTCATCGAAAGAAGGGAGCATCTCCACTACACAGACGCATCTGCAGATGTTGTGAAAGCTGTTCAGAGGGCTAGATTTCATGAGCAACCTGAGGAGCCCCCAGCCACTTCCCCAGCTGGGGCAAGTAAGAGAAAGAGGTGTCAGATCCGCCCACCAAAGAATGACTGTAAAACACATACTGTGTACTGCAGGTGTAAGAAGTATATCTGTAAAGGCTGTACACATGCATACTGTCACACATGTGCTAATTGGGGGTTTAGTCAAGGTGGGTCAGTTTGACCCGGAGCACACGGGGTGTATACAGAATGAGAACAACGGGAGGGTTAAAGCCATTTTGCCACAACTATGGAAGTATACTTGGGGTCATTTGTCCATTTGGAAGACCCATTTGTGACCAAGTTAATTAACTTTTTAGGGATAGAGGGCAGCATTTTGACTTTGGGTGAATTGCGTGCCCATAGTGAACTGCCTCCTACTCTGTCCCAGATGCTAATATATGCATATTATTATTACTATTGGATAGAAAACACTCTGAAGTTTCTAAAACTGTTTGAATTATGTCTCTGAGTATAGCAGAACTCATAGGGCAGGCAAACTTCCAAACAGGAAGTGGAAATTCTGGGGCTGGTTGATTTTCAACTCCTCGCCTATTCACCTCCCAGTAAGATATGGATCTGTTCACACTTCCTACAGCTTCCACTAGATGTCAACAGTCAGTACAATGTGGAATGAAGCCTCTTGTGTGATGTGGGGCCGGAAGGCAGCTATTTGAGTCAGTGGTCTGGCAGAATGCAAGTTCCTGGTTACACGCATTCCTCATGATATCACCATGTGTTCCATTACTCTGTAGACAAAAACAAATGCTCCGGTTGGAACGTTATTGGACATATATGATAATAACGTCCTGAAGATTGATTCTCTACTTAGTTTGACCAGTTTATTCGACCTGGAATATAACTTTTTGAAGTTTTTGTCCGAGTTCGCCTGAACCAGTACCAGCTTTTGGACATGTGAACTAAACGTACTAGCAAAAGTAGCTAATTGGACACTAGTAATGGACATTATGGAACAAAACAACGATTTATTGTGGAACTAGTATTCCTGGCACTGCATTCTGATGAAAGATCATTAAAGGTAAGGGAATATTTATGATGTAAGGGAATTCCCCCTTAAATGGACAAAAATGAATGGGAAACCATTGGCATAGTACAAACCATGTACACGATGGACAATACCACCCAAATCGGCGTTGATTCATGCAAAATGTTTTGCAAATGCCATATGGCAATTGCCAGTTGTAACACTTCAAAAATCCAACAGGTGGTGTGTGCGCTCCACCTTGGTTTTTCATATAGGAAATGGACCCCAAGTCAACATCCAAAAGCCAAATTTTGAAAAAATGAATTTTTTGTCAAAAACTTATCACCCCTTAAAACCTCTTGATGCTCTGGGGGCGCTATTTCATTTTTGGATGAAAAACGTTCCCGTTTTAAACAAGATATTTTGTCACAAAAAGATGCTCGACTATGCATATAATTGATAGCTTTCGAAAGAAAACACTCTGACGTGTCCAGAACTACCAAGATATTTTCTGTGCGTGCCCTAGAACGTGAGCTTCAGGCAAAACCAAGATGAGACGGCATCCAGGAAATGAGCAGGATTTTTGAGGCTCTGTTTTCCATCGTCTCCTTATATGGCTGTGAATGCGAGAGGAGTAAGTGTGCCCTTTCTGTCGTTTCCCCAAGGTGTCTGCAGCATTGTGACGTATTTGTAGGCAGATCATTGGAAGATTGACCATAAGAGACCACATTTACCAGGTGTCCGCCCGGTGTCCTGCGCCGAAATTGGTGCGCAAAAGTCAGCTGCAAGTATTTTTCCATGGAATTTAGAGAAGAATGCAAGCTTCCACGAACGATATATCAATGAAGAGATATGTGAAAAAACACCTTGAGGATTGATTCCAAACAACGTTTGTCATGTTTCGGTCGATATTATGTAGTTAATTCGGAAAAAGTTTGACGTTGTAGGTGACTGAATTTTCGGGTTCGTTTCGGTAGCCAGATGCGATGTACAAAACGGAACGATTTCTCCTACACAGACGCTTTCAGGAAAAACTACGCATTTGGTATGTAACTGAGAGTCTCCTCATTGAAAACATCAGAAGCTCTTCAAAGGTAAATGATTTTATTTATTTGGTTATCTGGTTTTTGTGAAAATGTTGCGTGCTAAATGCTACTCAAAATGCTAAGCTAGCTTTGCATATTCTTACACAAATTAGTCAATTTCTATGGTTCAAAAGCATATTTTGAAAATCTGAGATGACAGTGTTGTTAAGAAAAGGCTAAGCTTGAGAGCAGACGCATTATTTTCATTTTATTTGCGATTTTCAGAAATCGTTAACATTGCGTTATGCTAATGAGCCTGAGGCTTTAGTCACGATCCCGGATCCGGGATGGGGAGTTTCAAGAGGTTAAAAAAGTGCTTCTGGACCGTTTTTCGAAATTCTTTCGCTTTTTTTGTCAATTACACATGTGTAAGAACTGTATGAATATACTTTTGTCCAATTTTACTCTCATAATTTTTTTTTATTATTACTTGCGCATAAGGCAAATGTTTTGTCCATTTGCAATATGATTTCATAGGAAGTCAAAAGTCAAAAATTGCAAAATTTCATAAACTTCACACACCCCTAAAAAAGTGCTTTCTGGACCGTTTTTTGAAATTCTTTAGAATTTTGTGTCAATTACACACGTATAAGAACTGTATCAACATACTTTAGTCATATTTTATTATCATAATTTTTTATTTTTTATTTGTGCATTAGGCATATGTTTTCTCCATTTGGAATATGATTTCATAGGAAGTCAAAAGTCAAAAATAGCTAAATTTTATAAAAAACTAAACACACCCTTAAAAAGTGGCATATGTTTTGTGGGGGCCAAATGTCATAAGAAATTTGACATGCTCAAAAATCCTACAGAAATGCAAAATTGACTGGCTTGATGAACTCGGGATGGCCGGGCAGTGATTGTTTTTCCTTTCCATCACTCGTGGTGTTGATTTCATCATGTCCATTTGTTTATGTTTTCTCACTTTTGCAAAGTCACTGTGCATTTGCAATATGGTTCAATGGGCATTCACCATCACGAATTTGTCATGCTATAAAAATCGTGCAGGAATGCGAAATTGACTGGCCCGATGAACTCGGGATGGCTGGGCAGTGATTCTGGTACCTCTCCATCGCTCGTTAGGGTTGATTTCAGAATTTCCATTTGTTTATGTTTTCTAACTCTTGCAAAGTCACTGTGCATTTGCAATATGGTTAACTGGGCATTCACCATCACAAATTTGTCATGCTATAAAAATTGTGCAGGAATGCCAAATTGACTGGCCCGATGAACTCGGGATGGCTGGGCAGTGATTCTGGTACCTCTCCATCGCTCGTTAGGGTTGATTTCAGAATGTCACTTTTGGTGATGGTACCTCACCGTTTAAACATATTGCAAATGGACAAGAGTCACCAGCAAGTCACCGTCCATCAGTCAATTTGATATCATTCTGACACCAAACTGATACAAACTGACACCAAACCCACTTTACCCAACTCGTTTAGGAGCCAAGTATCACATACTACAGAGCTGGCCCAAAATTCACAACGCCTTCGGTTCAAACCATAAAAAAACACAAAACACGTAGTTACGTTCTAGCTGCGGGTCCATTTCTTGTGTTATGTGTAGGCCTAGCTGAGGCGACCCCGAATCCCAAGTTTCGACTCGATAGGTCATTTGGTGTCCGAGTAAAACCCTAATTGGTGCTGAAAATCCACTTTTTTCAATTACTTGCTACGGGGCTCTTGAATGAGCTATCGGACAGAAACGTTGGGTTCTGTCTCTATGGGCCGAGACGGTCACAATGCACCTAGTCTTGTCACTCATTTTCGTAATGGTCAAAATGAATTGAAGTCATTGCAAATGTACGAGGCTGTTTCTCGGTCCGAGAACCTTCTAGAGCGCCGTAACTCACCACGCACTATCGACCTGAGGTCTAGAACAGGATTCTAAAGTTTCGGAACTCTAGGTCTGACGGTTCTTTAAAAGTTCCAACAAGGTTGACTAATGCAGGGAGTGTATGTCTCTAAGCACCCCAATGGGTCCCTACTTCCAAGCTGTGTGTGTGTGTGATTTAGTTTTCCTTTGAAATCTTATGGGAAAAATGACTGATTTACAGTTCATGGGGGTTGCCTAATCACATATATGAAGTTTTGGAAAGATCTGATTTTTTTAACCCCTGGAAACAGCCCATGAGACACCAATCATGGCACTTCCGGTTGGCACAGGAAGCTATAACTCGACACACATCCTCATTGGGGTATTCTATTACGGAATCCTGAGTTTTAAGTCTTTACCATAAAAACTGACTGATTTACACAGGGTTGAATGCATTATGTCTATCAAACTGCAGGCAGGTTATGGATATACACTTTTAGGGTGATTTTAACCACTTCCGGTTAGTCCAGGAAGCTTAGAATTGACACAGGTAGACCTTATAGTGGCCTGATGGACTGGTACCGAAGACAGGTTCATACGGCATTCATAACCCATATAGGCTCCAGGTTGAATTTATGGGAGCAGGCAATGTATTCCTATGGGGAGAGATATCATTGTATTCTATGAGATCAAAAAAACCTGTTTTACTGTTAAGGGTTAATGCCACACGGTCAAACTTAGGCTTGCACGGATCGGAATGACCTTAGGAACATTCCTGTGGTTGAATTGTCTTTCTAAACCTAACGGTTCCGCCGCTGTCACCCAAAATCAAATGACGTTGTGGTTCAGGCTTCATTTTGGGCCTACTTTTCTAATGCTCGCTGCTCTCAGACCGGGCGAGCTACGGTCAAGCGGGATATCTCGTTGAACTCGGCACGGCCTAGGGATTATGTTTATGCCATTGCCCGCTCTCTGTGTCTTTAGGCACCGCACTTTTTTACTCCATCCTTGCTGTGTGTGTGTGAGAGAGCTTTTCTTTGACATCTGCTGGGAGAAATGACTGATTTACAGTTCAGGAGGGTTACCTAGTCACACATATGAAGTTTTGGAGAGATGTGACTTTTCTAACCCTTCAAAACAGACAGTGTGACCCAATTAAAGGCACTTCCGGTTGGCACAGGAAGCTATAAGTAAACACATGTCTTGATTGACATAGAATTACAGAATCCTGAGTTTTAAGTCTTTAAGTTGAGAATTGACTGATCTACACAGGGTTGAATGCAGAGTCATTTTCACCTTTGCTGGTGATGTACATCCAAATACCTTTTGGGTGAATTTAACCACTTCCGGTTGCTCCAGGAAGCTTAGAATTGACACAGGTAGACCTCATAGTGGTCTGATGGACTGTCATAGAAGACAGGTTCATAAGGCATTCATAACCCACATAGGCTTCAGGTTGAATTTAGAGGTGAAGGCAATGTATTCCTATGGGGAGAGAAGTCAATGCAAACTGTTTGATGTAAACACCTTCTTTTAACTGTGAAGGGTTAATGCCACACGGTCAAGGTAAGGCTTGCACAGATAGGGAGGACCTTAGGAACATTCCTGTGTTTGAATTGTCCTTCTAAACCTAACGGTTCCGCCGCTGTCACCCAAAATCAAATGACGTTGTGGTGCAGGCTTCATTTTGGGCCTACTTTTCTCATGGTCGCTGCGCTTAGACCGAGCGAGCTACGGTCAAGCGGGATATCTCATTGAACTCGGCACGGCCTTGGGATTATGTTTATGCCATTGCCTGCTCTCTGTGTCTTTAAACACCACGCTTTGTCACTCCATCCTTGCTGTGTGTGTGTGTGAGAGAGCTTTTCTTTGACATCTGTTGGGAGAAATGACTGATTTTACAGTTCAGGAGGGTTGCCTAATCACACATATGAAGTTTTGAAAAGATCTGACATTTTTAACCCTTGGATACAGCCACTATGACACCATTTAAGGCACTTCCTGTTGGCACAGGAAGCTATAAATAAACTCATATCCTCATTGGGGTATGCCTTTACAGAATCCTGAGTTTTAAGTCTTTACTTTAAGAACTGAGTTATTTACGGAGGGTTTAGTGAGTGTGTGTTATTTCAGAAAATCATAGAAAATCACAGAAATCTCGCAGAGCTCCGCAGCACACTTTAAAAATATTCGTATGAACACCCTGCAACTGGATCTGTAACTGTTGAAAAAAAAACCACCTATATTTGAACATCACAAATCTGTCATTGTACGATTTCTCTTAAATGACGATAGATAAATGGCTGATTTTTTTGTTATTGACACCGGAGGCTCCTTGACTTTGACGTGAAGTGAAAAAATAATTTCTCTATTTTCATTTTGGACCTTTAATCCCAGAAAAATGGCCATAACTCAAAAACCGTTGAGGCCTAGACTCCATCTTGTTCGGGGCCAACTGCCCATTATGCCAAACCTATGCTCACCAAGTTTCGGCTTCGAAATATTGTCCATTTTCGAGATATGGCCCGTCGTGATTCGTGATGTTTTGTCAAATTGCAGTATGATTGCTTATGCCCTCTTGTGGGATTTTCCGGGATAGCGGAAAAATGACCAAAATTTGATTATTTTATAAAACGAAAACCGAATGTCCGACAAAGTTCATTTGATGACTTCCCGGTAGGTCTGGCCCTGCCGCTCGGCCCGACGCCGTCCCCGAATTTTAAAAATGTTTTCGGACGTCTAGTAAGGGACAGTACATTTGCAATATGGACTTTCTCACTAACCATACAGAAAATGTCGAAATGTTCCCTTAAGGTATGTAATTTCTTATTTCTGTTGACTCCAACATAGCGGAGAAATGTTTCTGACCTCGACCCAGATTATTGCATGGTATGCTTTTTTCGTATTTAAAAAATAATAATCTGGCACAGCGGTTGCATAAAGAACAAGTGTATCTTTTAATTTTATTCTGTTATTTGACGTAGCTCTCTAATTACTCTGGATATTTTGGAGGCATTTCTGAACATGGCGCCAATGTAATCCGAGATTTGTGGATATAAATTTGCATATTATCAAACAAAACATAAATGTATTGTGTCATATGAGTGTCATCTGATGAAGATTATCAAAGGTTAGTGATTAATTTGATCTCTAATTCTGCTTTTGTGACTATCTTTGGCTGGGGAAAATGGTTGTGTGTTTTTTGGATTTGGTGGTGATCTAACATAAATATATGTTGTGTTTTCGCTGTAAAACATTTTAAAACTTGGACACGATGGGTAGATGAACAAGATGTTTATCTTTAATTTACTGTATTGGACTTGTTAACTTCTTGCGACTAGCAATCCCGGATCCAGGAGCGTAATCATAGCCTCAAACGAATTAGCATAACACAGCGGACCTAAATACCCCTAGAAACTTTTCCTATTCATGAAAATCGCAAATGAAATATATTCAAACACAAGCTTAGCCTTTTGTTAATCACACTGTCATCTCAGATTTTCAAAATATGCGTTACAGCCAACGCTAGACAAGCATTTGTGTAAGTTTATCATGGCATAATGCTATGCTAGGCTCTGCTGGCAGCAGGCAACATTTTCACGAAAATAAGAAAAGCAACCAAATTAAATCATTTACCTTTGATGAACTTCGGATGTTTTCACTCAGGAGACTCCCAGTTAGTTAGCAAATGTTCCTTTTTTCCAAAAATATTATTTTTGTAGGCGAAATAGCTCCCGTTTGTTCATCATGCTTGGCTGAGAAATCGACCGGAAAGTGCTACCACTACAACGACAAACTTTTTTCAAAATTAGCTCAATAATATCGACAGAAACACGGCAAATGTTGTTTAGGATCAATCCTCAAGGTGTTTTTAACATATATATTCGATAATATATCCGTTGAGGCAATTGGTTTCTCATAAGAAGCGATTGGAAAAATGGCTACCCCAGTATTATACGCTAGATTTTCTGCAGGAGACACCATGTGACCACTTGCTAAATATGGTCCCTTACGGCTATTCTTCAACGGAAATTCGTAAAAAGACGTCACAATGCTATAGACACCTTGGGGAAAACTTGGAAAACGTAAGCTCATTCACAGCCATATAAGGAGTCATTGGCATGAGGCGGTTTGCGGCACTTCCTGGTTGGATTTTTATCTGTGTTTCGCCTGTAACATCAGTTCTGTTGCACTCACAGGCTATATATTTGCAGTTTTGGAAACGTCAGAGTGTTTTCTATCCAAAGCTGTCAATTATATGCATAGTCGAACATCTTTTCGTGACAAAATATCTTGTTTAAAACGGGAACGTTTTTCATCCAAAAATTAGAATAGCGCCCCTAACACTTAACTGGTTTTAACTTCTTGACGCTACCCAATCCCTGTTGCGGGATCATTTTCGCCAGCAACTGCTGAATAGCATAGCGCAACAGTCAAATAATATTACAAAAAAATATTAATATTCATGAAATCACAAGTGCAACATTGCAAAACACAGATTAGCCTTTTGTTAATCACCATGTCATGTCAGATTTTGAAATGATGCTTTACAGCGAAAGCAATCCAAGCGTTTGTGTAAGTTTATCGATAGCCTAGCATAGCATTATGTACACTTAGCATCAGGAAGCTTGGTCACGAAAATCAGAAAAGCAATCAAATTAACAGTTTACCTTCGGATGTTTTCACTCACGAGACTCCCAGTTACACAGCAAATGTTCCTTTTGTTCCATAAAGATAATTTTTATACCCAAAATACCTCTGGTTGAAGTAAGGAGTTCTGCCTAGGGTTACAACGTTCAAGATCAGTTGTTGAGGAAATGGACGCCTAACAGCAAAAGTTGTGGGTGATTGTAACGGCTGTCTTCCGACGACGACGAGGAGGAGTAGTAAGGATCGGAGAACCAATGCGCAGCGTGGTACGTGTTCATATTCTTTTTTTAAACAAGCGAACACTGAAACAAAACAATAGACTCGTGAAATAACCAACCGAAACAGTTCCGTGTGGAACACAGACACAGAAAATAAACACCCACGAAACACAAGCAGGAAAAACGACACCTACCTCTGATTAACTTCTTGCGTCAAGCAAGGGGATCCTATTTATAGTCTCAAGCTCATTAGCATAACACAATGTTAACTATTCATGAAAATCGCAAATGAAATTAAATAAATATATTTGCTCTCAAGCGATCCTCGACTTCGGCGATGTCATCTACAAAATTGCTTGCAACACTCAGCAAACTGGATGCAGTTTATTACAGTGCCATCCGTTTTGTCACTAAAGCACCTTATACCACCTACCACTGCGACTTGTATGCTCTAGTCGGCTGGCCCTCGCTACATATTCGTCGCCAGACCCACTGGCTCCAGGTCATCTACAAGTCCATGCTAGGTAAAGCTCCGCCTTATCTCAGTTCAGTGGTCACGATGGCAACACCCATCCGTAGCACGTGCTCCAGCAGGTGTATGTCACTGATCATCCCTAAAGCCGACACCTCATTTGGCCGCCTTTCGTTCCAATACTCTGCTGCCTGTGACTGGAACGAATTGCAAAAATCCCTGAAGTTGGAGACTTTCATCTCCCTCACCAACTTCAAACATCTGCTATCTGAGCAGCTAACCGATCGCTGCAGCTGTACATAGTCTATTGGTAAATAGCCCACCCATTTTCACCTACCTCATCCCCATACTGTTTTTATTTATTTACTTTTCTGCTCTTTTGCACACCAATATCTCTACCTGTACATGACCATCTGATCATTTATCACCCCAGTGTTAATCTGCAAAATTGTAATTATTCGCCTACCTCCTCATGCCTTTTGCACACAATGTATATAGACTCCCCTTTTTTTTCTACTGTGTTATTGACTTGTTAATTGTTTACTCCATGTGTAACTCTGTGTTGTCTGTTCACACTGCTATGCTTTATCTTGGCCAGGTCGCAGTTGCAAATGAGAACTTGTTCTCAACTAGCCTACCTGGTTAAATAAAGGTGAAATAAAAAAATAAAAAAGACTTTTGTTAACAACACTGTCATCTCAGATTTTCAAAATATGCTTTTCAACCATAGCTAAACAAGCATTTGTGTAAGAGTATTGATAGCTAGCATAGCTATAAGCCTAGAATTCAGCCAGCAACATTTTCACAAAAACAAGAAAATCATTCAAATAAAATCATTTACCTTTGAAGAACTTCAGATGTTTTCAATGAGGAGACTCTCAGTTACATAGCAAATGTTCAGTTTTTCAAAAAAATATTATTTGTGTAGGACAAATCGCTCCGTTTTGTTCACATTTGGCTATGAAAAAAACCCGTATCCAGTTATAGCCTCAAGCTCATTAGCATAACGTAACGTTAACTATTTATGAAAATCGCAAATGAAATGAAATGAATGTGCTAGCTCTCAAGCTTAGCCTTTTCTTAACAACACTGTCATCTCAGATTTTCAAAATATGCTTTTGAACCATAGCAAAACAAGCATTTGTGTAAGAGTATTGATAGCTAGCGTAGCATTTAGCATAGCATTTAGCGGGCAACATTTGCACAAAAACCAGAAAAGGATTCAAATAAAATCATTTACCTTTGAAGAACTTCGGATGTTTTCAATGAGGAGACTCTCAGTTACATAGCAAATGTTCAGTTTTTCCTGAAAGATTCTTTGTGTAGGAGAAATCGTTCCGTTTTGTACATTACGTTTGGGTACCAAAAGAAAAACAAAAATTCAGTCATCAAAACGGCGAACTGTTTTCCAAATTAACTCCATAATATCGACTGAAACACGGCAAACGCTGTTTAGAATCAATCCTCAATGTGTTTTTCACATATCCCTTCATTGATATATCGTTCGTGGATGTCTACTTTCTCCGGTGAATCGCTTGGAAAAAGACGTGCAGTTGAAGATGACGCACCAATTTCGACGGAGGACACCGGAGGACACCTGGCAAATGTAGTCTCTTATGGTCAATCTTCCAATGATATGCCTACAAATACGTCACAATGCTGCAGACACCTTGGGGAAACAATAGATCGGGCAGGCTCATTCCTTGCGCATTCACAGCCATATAAGGAGACAATGAAAAACAGAGCCTCAAAAATCCTGCTCATTTCCTGGTTGAAGTTTCATCTTGGTTTCGCCTGTAGCATCAGTTCTGGGGCACTCACAGACAATATCTTTGCAGTTTTGGAAACGTCAGAGTGTCCTCTTTCCAAAGCTGTCAATTATATGCATAGTCGAGCATCTTTTTGTGACAAAATATTGCGCTTAAAACTGGCACGTTTTTTTATCCAATAATGAAATAGCGCCCCCATAGATGTAACAGGTTAAGAACCATACCATACCAGGCCAAACACAAAACACAACATAGAAAACGGAACACAGACAAACTCACCCAACTTACGCCCTGACCATACTAAAACAAAGACATAACAAAGGAACTAAGGTCAGAACGTGACAGTACCCCCCGCAAAGGTGCGGACTCCGGCCGCAAAACCTGAACCTATAGGGGAGGGTCTGGGTGGGTGTCTGTCCGCGGTGCCGGCTCTGGCGTGGGACGTGGACCCCACTCCACCATCGTCTTTGTCCGCCTCCTCAACCGGTGACCCTCGCCGCCGACCTCGGACTGGGGACCCTAGCAATGGATCCCGAATTGACAGGAGATTCCGGCAGCACCGGACAGGCGGGAGACTCCAGCTGCGCCGGAGTGAAGGACGGCTCCGGCAGCTCCTGGCTGACGGACGGCTCCGGTAGCTCCTGGCTGACAGACGGGCGACTCCGGCAGCTCCTGGCTGACATACGGGCGACTCCGGCAGCTCCTGGCTGACAGACGGGCGACTCCGGCAGCTCCTGGCTGACAGACGGGCGACTCCGGCAGCTCCTGGCTGACAGACGGGCGACTCCGGCAGCTCCTTGCTGACGGGCGACTCCGGCAGCTCCTTGCTGACGGGCGACCCCGGCAGCTCAGGACAGACGGGCGACTCCGGCAGCTCAGGACAGACGGGCTACTCCGGCAGCTCAGGACAGACGGGCGACTCCGGCAGCTCAGGACAGACGGGCGACTCCGGCAGCTCAGGACAGACGGGCGACTTCGGCAGCTCAGGATAGACGGGCGACTCCGGGCAGCTCAGGACAGACGGGCGACTCCGGCAGCTCAGGACAGACGGGCGACTCCGGCAGCTCAGGACAGACGGGCGACTCCGGGCAGCTCAGGACAGACGGGCGACTCCGGCAGCTCAGGACAGACGGGAGACTCCGGCAGCTGAGGACAGACGGCAGACTCCAGCAGGTCAGGACAGACGGGAGACTCCGGCAGCTCAGGACAGAGCGGCTGTGCATTTGCAATATGTTTCAATGGGCGTTTATCATCACGAATTTGTCATGCTCAAAAATACTGCAGAAATGCAAAATTGACTGGCATGATGAACTCGGGATGGCCGGGCAGTGATTCTGGTTCCTCTCCATCGCTCGTTGGGGTTGATTTCAGAATGTCACTTTGGTGATGGTACCTCACTGTTTAAACATATTGCAAATAGACAAAAGTCACCAGCAAGTCACCGTCCATCAGTCAATTAGATATCATTCTGACACCAAACTGATACAAACTGACACCACACCCACTTTTTCCAACTCGTTTAGAAGCCAACTATCACATATTTCAGAGCTGGCCCAAAATTCACAGCGCCTTCTGTTCTAACCACAATAAAAACGTAAAACACGTAGTTACGTTCTAGCTGTGGGTCCAGTTCTGACATTATGTGTAGGCCTAGCTGAGGCGACCCCGAATCCCAAGTTCCGGCTTGATAGGTCATTTGGTGCACGAGCAAGACCTTAATTGGTGCTGAAAATCCACTTTTTTCCATGCCTTGCTACGGGGTCCTTGAATGAGCTATCGGACAGAAACGTTGGGGTCTCTATGGTCCGAGGCGGTTGCAATGCACCTAGTCTTGCGGCTCTGGGACATTTCTAAATGTCGTCATTTTCGTGATGTAAAAATGAATTGAAGTCATTGCAAATGTACGAGGCTGTTTCTCGGTCCGAGAACCTTCTAGAGCCACATAACTCAACACGCACTATCAACCGGAGCTCTAGGTCTGACGGTTCTTTAATAGTTCGAACAAAGTTAACTATTGCTGGCTCTGTTTGTCTCGACACACCCCACTGTGTCCCTCTTTCCAAGCTGTGTGTGTGTGATTTAGTTTTTCTTGGACATTTTATGGGAGACATGACTGATTTACATTTCATGAGGGTTGCCTAATCGCACATATGAAGTTTTGGAAAGATCTGACTTTTTTAACCCTTCGAAACAGCCCCTGTGACACCAATTATGGCACTTCCGGTTGACACAGGAAGATAAACGTAAACGCATATCCTCATTGGAGTATGATTTTACAGAATCCTGAGTTAAGTATATACGTTAAGAACTGACTGATTTACACAGGGTTGAATTCACTATTTCTATCAAACATCAGTTTGGGTATGGAAAACACTTTTAGGGTGATTTTAACCACTTCCGTTTGCTTCAGGAAGCTTAGAATCAACACAGGTAACTCTCATAGTGGCCTGATGGATTGCCATTGAAGACATGTTCATAAGGCAATATTAACCCACATAGGCTCTAGGTTGAATTTAGGGGAGCAGGCAATGTTTTCCTATAAGGAGAGATGTCATTGTAAGCTGTGAGATAAAAAACAAACATATTTTTCTGTTAAGGGTTAATGCCACACGGTGAAGGTTAGGCTTGCACAGAACGGGAGGACCTCCGGTTTACACAGGACGCGAAGACATATCCTCCTTGGGGTAGGCAATTATAGAATATTGAGTTTTAAGTATTTACGTTAAGAACTGACTTATTTACGGAGGGTTTAGTGTGTGTGTGTGTTATCACAGAAATCTCGCAGAGCTCCGAAGCAGGCATTAAAAAGATTCGCATGAACACGCTGCAACTGGATTTGTAACTGTTAAAAAAATATATTTTTGAACATCACCAATTTGACATTGTACGATTTCTCTTGAATGACGATAGATTAAATGGCTGGTTCTTAGCCTCTGGAAATGCATAGCGCCAAATTGAAATAATATGCGATAAAACTCAAACTTTCATTAAGGTATGAAAGCATAGGGGAATGTCCAATTCCAGCTCCCATATTGGAATTCCCATGGCTTCCACAATGTGTCAACAGTCTTTGTTCTTGGCTTCAAGCTTGTAACTTCAATAACGAGTAATAAATATGAGTTTTAGTACAACGACACCAGTTTGGAAATCTGTGTTTGCGTGTGCAATGAGGATGATGCGCACCTGCTAATATTGCTTTCCTATTGAACATACAGTGCCTTGCGAAAGTATTCGGCCACCTTGAACTTTGCGACCTTTTGCCACATTTCAAGCTTCAAACATAAAGGTATAAAACTGTGTTTTTTTGTGAAGAATCAACAACAAGTGGGACACAATCATGAAGTGGAACGACATTTATTGGATATTTCAATCTTTTTTAACAAATCAAAAACTGAAAAATTGGGCGTGCAAAATTATTCAGCCCCTTTACTTTCAGTGCAGCAAACTCTCTCCAGAAGTTCAGTGAGGATCTCTAAATGATCCAATGTTGACCTAAATGACTAATGATGATAAATACAATCCACCTGTGTGTAATCAAGTCTCCGTATAAATGCACCTGCACTGTGATAGTCTCAGAGGTCCGGAAAAAATATCAGTCTCTCGATGTGCAAAACTGATAGAGACATATCCCAAGTGACTTACAGCTGTAATCGCAGCAAAAGGTGGCGCTACAAAGTATTAACTTAATTAAGGGGGCTGAATAATTTTGCACGCCCAATTTTTCAGTTTTTGATTTGTTAAAAAAGTTTGAAATATCCAATAAATGTCGTTCCACTTCATGATTGTGCCCCACTTGTTGTTGATTCTTCACAAAAAATACAGTTTAATATCTTTATGTTTGAAGCCTGAAATGTGGCAAAAGGTCGCAAAGTTCAAGGGGCCGAATAAGCAAGGCACTGTACTTCTTTCCGTATGAAATATTATAGTTTAACTACACTTTAGGGTACCTGAGCACGAACTAGAAACGTACTTTGACTTGTCGAATCAAAGTTTAGGCGTAGATTTTCGGATTGCTTTCTCTGCATGTTGAACAATTGGATTACTCAAATTGATGGTGCCAACTAAATCGACTTTTTGGGATATGAAGAAGGATTTTATCTAACAAAATGACACTACATGTTATAGCTGGGACCCTTTGTATGACAAGTCAGAGGAAGATTTTCCAAAAGTGAATATTTAATGAAACCTATGATTGTGGAAAATGTTGATGTTCGGCACTGTCCTCAAACAATCTTATGGCATACTATCTTAGATTTTGCACTGACAACAGGACTGTTACCCACTCCCACGGATGGAAGATTGTGTTTACCAGGTTGGTACTGTCCGGTTTTTCAGCAAGTTTGATTTGCTGAAGGGTTACTGGGAAGTGCCTTTGTCATCAAGAGATTCCTTCGGGTCTTTTCTCCTATTCGGTCAGGAGTTGAGGCCTACGCAATGTTCCTGCTATGTTTTAGCGTCTAATGAATAGGGTGACCTCTGGCCTTGAAAGCTGTGCTGTTTATCTAGATGATGTGGTTGTTTTATAGTGACACTTGGGAGCGCGATCTTGTGCAGATACGGACTCTGTTTGAACATTTGGCTGAGGCCTGTCTCACTGTGAACTTTGCCAACTGAGTTTGCCCAGGCAACAGTGACCTACCTCGGCAGAGTGGTCGGGCAGGGTCGTGTTCTCCCGGTGCAGGCTAAAGTGGCCACTATCAATCTGTTTCCACCGCCCACCACCAAGAAGGAGCTGCAACGCTTCCTAGGTATGGTTTGGTACTTTCGGGGGTTTTGCTTCAACTTCTCCATGGTTGTAGCATCTCTGACTGATCTGTTGAAGGAGAGGGCTGATTTAATCTGGTCTTCCTGCTGTCAGAGTGCTTTTGAAAATGTGAAACTGCTTCTTAGTTCTGACCCTGTGTTGGCTGCCCCATGATTTGAACTGCCTTCTACCTATATGTGGATACAAGTAACGTAGGGGCAGGTGTAGTGTTGCTTCAAGCAGATGGGGGTGTTGAACATCCTGTTAGTTATTTCTCCTGAAGGTTTAACTATTCAGTGGGGGAGAAAGAGGCCCTTGCTTTAATCTGGGCATTGAAGCATATTGAGGTATGTGTGTGGTCCCTATTGTGGTTTACACTGACCACAACCCACTTACTTTCCTGCACACCATGCTTTGCCTAAAAAGCAGGATTATGCGCTGGTGTTTGTTCCTGCAGGCGTTTGTATGTACGACATGTAGAAAGTGTGGATAATGTGCTTTAACGTGCACCGATTTTGTCGATCTTCGGACGCCTTTGTTGTTTGTTTTTATTTTCGGTTGGTGGTCTTTACAGGGTTTATTTTGTCCTTCCTGTTGCTCTGGCTTCTGCTCTCCTGTCACTTGGTCTCAATTTCTTTCTCTTAAATTGTTGCTTCCAGGTACCGTGGTTGCTGAGGTTGGTTGGGGTCAGGTGATTTGGTTGGGTTGGTATCATGGGCATACGGTGGGCCTCTTACCTTTATGGTTTGTATACTATTTTGTGTCTGAACCGTTATGGTTTTTGATCAGTTGTATTGGTGTATTTGTGTGGTTGTGGGTTTTGTTTTCAGGTCTTTGTTAGTTCCTGCTTTTCATAGAAGTGGGTGTTATACCCCCCTCGGTTTCCCTGCCTCCTTCTCTGTGTTTATATTTGCCGATTGGGGACAGGTGGAGCTGATTGGGTCGTTAAGGAGAAAGTTGCACCTGGGTTTGGGATCAACTAGGTGATAAAAGGTCCTGGTGCCCAGTCCTGCCTCTCTCTCTCACTCCACAAGTACCATTTTGTTTTGTGATCTGGTTGATTTGTTTTTGATTAGGTGCACCATTAACACTTACAGACATTCATCCATGCATCTCCATTACATCCCTCACAAGTTAGTTTTCTTGTTCAAATCAAGGCTAAGCACTATGCCTCCCTCAACAGTCATATGTAGAACAACATCCCTTATTGTACAAGTAATATCCATAATATCCCTCCCAGGAACACTGTACATCTGACTCAGATACGATACTCCCCATCACTTTATTAGCACAGTTAGCGAAAACCCTTGCCAAAATCTTATCAGTATTCCGTGACCTTAAAGGCCTCAAATTTTCCAGCTTCTCCCTGCTCCATTGGTTTTATAATATTTAACAATCCTGTGGACAATGATTCAGGAACTATCTGTGCCTGTTCCATGTACACGTCCAACAATACAGGTGCTAAAATATCCACAAATTGATGATTAAACTCACTTTTCAGCCCATATGATCCCAGACTTTTTATCCAATTACTGGCCAAGATGTCCTCCAATATCTCCTTAATCGTCATATCTTTGCCATACATTTTTCGTTCAGCATCAGGTAATTTAGCATCAATAAAACCTAAAACCTCACTACAGCCTTGATTTCCCCCCCCCCCCGCCCACATTGCCCCCATACATGCACTCTTTTCAATGTTATGTACAGCAGCCTGAGCATTCATAAAGCCTGCCACATCATAACCCTACACCCTGTCAACTTTTTCCAGCTCAATGTCAATTCATTTATTCAAAGCTATCCGCTCCCTCTTTAAAAGAAAATCCGTCCATCTTGCGTCGTCAACACTCAACCCTCTAATCTTCTCTTTTAGACCATCCCACCACAATCCAATATTAACACATTTAAAACCACTCAACATTTCTCTGTTTAATACAATCGGCAATCATATCAATATATTTTTCTTCTTTTAGTAGCTCAGCATTCAAACACCATACACCACCCCCTCTAGTAGGCACACTATGACCCAGCAGGAGCCCAAGAACGGCATAATCACATAAAATATTTAAATGATACCTAATCTTGAGAACATATTGCACCACATTTACAGCCGCTGAACAATAATCAATGCGGCTTTGCCCGAGACCTTTTTAAAACAACCTGCCTCCTCAAGAAAGCTCTTTCACCTGGATGCATACCCTGACATACATCACTCAACGATCCTTCATTACCCCCAGCAAGTCAGGCCTAGACAGATCAGAGCACAACAATGCACTCCTTTATGTGTCCAGTTTAGTCAAACGAACGTTAAAAATCCCCCAACCAATGTACAGGTACCCACACAATGTCATGTATAGCGCACTCATTTTGGAAGTTATCATTCTGACATTTTGCACAAGTACTGTTGCCCTCTTGTATTTTTCACTGAAATTGTCCACATCATCCTATCTGAATGTTTGTTTTATCTTGTTCATTTTAAAGATGATGATACAAAAAACAATAACGTATGTTTTTTTAAATTATTTTAGCTAAACCAGATCTATTGTGTTATATTCTCCTACATTCAATTCACATGTACACACACTTCAGAGTGTTTTCTTTCAAATGGTACCAAGAATATGAATATCCGTGGTTCTGTGCCTCAGCTACAGGCTGTTAGATTTGGGTATGTCTTCAGGCGGAAATTGCACAAAGTAGGGGGGGAGCTGTAAGAGGTTTTAATTAAAATAGCAATCCCACAAGTCCTCTCCAGTCACTTTCTTACTCCATCCACCATACTGTCAGGCCAGTGTCTCTTGAAGGCATGAAATAACCTGAAGTAGGCTTACTGTCTGGTCTAACTTTTCCATATCTCTTAGTCTTATTAATATTGACAGATATAACGCTCACCATGAGTAGGAGTATGATGTTTATTGTTTCCATCATCAAGACCCAGTCTTTTTCTTCTTGACCAGCCTCCTTTCCTTCGCTTCTTTCCTCACTCTTTGGACTTCATCTGAGTCCTTACTCTTCGAGGATTCACCCTTCACCTCCATAGTTTTAGGACTAGCGTCAGATATAAAACGTTCATGATCAACACCCCCTGCACCTTCAGACAGATCCGTGGCCGACACTCCTCCTCCACCCTCCGGCTCATTTCCATGCTAGACCCGATTCCATCTGCCACAGTAGATTCATCACCCTCTTCTCCTTCACCATCCTGGCCTCCTTTTTCTCCCTCCCGTCCTCTCCTCCGTCACACTCTCTTCTAACACTACCTTCTGTTGTTTCATGTCATCACCGTCTGTTGGCCTAGTACACGTGCAGTGGATGCCTCTCTCACCACACCCATTGCAAGGTCTTCCCACTTTCGCGATGCACTCTCGCATAATGCCCTTGATTTCTGCAACGCCGTCATAAAAACATCATGGCAATTCCGGACTACGTGGCCAGGCTGAATACAAATTCGGCACACTTTAACTTGCCTGTCGTGTATCACATGGAATTATTCATCCCCCTCCAACATCACGAACTTTGCAGAATACCGTAGTGAGTGCATCACGTCTGAGAACCGGACCTTGCAGAATCTTGTAACATCTGCTATCTCCGTTACCAGCCAAAATTTCTTCTAAATCAGAAACCGCCGACACACCCCATCCTTCCAATTTGGCAACAATAGCATCATCGCTAATATACACTGAAATTAATGAAGGACGCCACCAGTTCATCCGATGAAATGTCCCTCGCCATTACCGTACACGATTTGATTTTCAGTCCATCCATCAGTTACTCCTTCCCATGGACATTCGACATCGTTATCTCGTACTCCTGATCCCCCTTGCATCTGCACCCTGTCACTGCTCAGCATGCCTTCTCTATCCCTCGCAGCAATTCCATTGTTAGTTTACGATTCCCAGTGATATCCACCTCCACAATACAAGCTCTATCATAGGATTTCTCCCTCGACGTTGGGGCACCATGATTATTTACTTCATGTCCTGCACTCTTTCAGTTTCCTCGCGATGGTCATAGAAGCCATTGTAATCCATCCGGTTATACAGAGACCTTTCCCCCAACAACATAAGCTAGTGAAAATCAACTCAGCTAGTAATAAAAAACAATTCTAACAAATTCAAGCAAATTGCCAACCAAAATATATATACCAAAAAGCAGCGAACAATTCCCTGTCCTACAAAACCAATTTGCCTGCAAAAACGTCTTCAATCACTGACCCTGCTTAGCTTCCAAGATCATATGAGATCGCATACCAGGCTAGCAGGCCACCCCAGCTAGCAGACAACACAAAACTGAAGACACTGGGAGGAGCTAAGGGAAGACAAAATGATATACAGGAGAGGGGAAATGTAACACAGAACAAGCAAAAAAGAAAAACAAAATATAAATTAAGAAAGAAAGAAAGGAAAAGGAGCAGCGGGCCTGTAGTCTACCACCGAGACCACCTCCTTACCCATGACAAAATAAAATAATTGTGCAACAGAACAACAATAATACACTTAACAAAATAACTCCGGCCTATGATCGCCTCTCCGATCAAATGCAGCAACTGTCATAGAAAATACACAGAACAGATTATTAATATTACTATTATTTAAGTGTCGTGACATTTCCCTTTAAAACAGCTCATTTATATTTGTGCAACATTTATACACATAAAAACAGCATTTTAATATTACATTTAAATTGTTAGTCTGTTAAAAACAATAGAAACAACCATGAATAAATGTATTTTTTCTTGTAAAACATCCCATCTGTAAAAGCCATTTACATTGTGTACAAATGATTTAACAAAAATAAATGTTTAAATACAAACTTTGTTTAAAAAAGTGCTATTCCGAATTCAATAACCGTCCTGTCCTTCGGGGCCCAGAGGAGATCCCTCCCCTAGGCGCATCGCCCTAGGCGCCGCAGCGCTGTCAGGCCGGGACCTTGGGTGTTTTGGGGAACCCTTCGCCTTGGGTTGAGGCCCCCTTCTGTACCACCCCAGGTCTACCGTGGCTACCATGGCCACTGCCTGGGGGTGGACACGACTCGTTTTGCTACCAGCAGGTTGTGGGAGGACCACAGTGCTTCCTTCTACAGGCCCCTGGCAGCTCTGCACTCCCAGAGCAAGTGCCTCACCGACTCCTCTTGGCCGCAGCCTGGTCGGGTGTCCTCCTCCTCATAACGGCCCTGACCTGGAGGATCTCGTGGATGACAATCCAGGACAAGTCCCATTGACGGTTCAGAAGAGTCGGATGGGCCACGTTGCGCCAAACCACTGTGGGCTCGCCTGTAGCAAGCCTGTGCACTGGACACACTGGTTCCCGCTCCTGCAAAAGAGAAAGAAGCGCACGATGTATAGCTCAAACGGTTACTGCCTCTTTTTCCAGTTAAAAATGTCTTCACCTCTGGAGCTGGGTATAGTGTGCAGGGAGTAGGAAAGAGACTGGGGCTTGCAGGTCGACTGGGATCAGCCTCAGGGTTCTAAGGTAAGACCCCAGCCAGAACTGCGTGAGGGCCTGGGTCTTGTTGTTGACCGGGGAGGTGGCAAGAGTCAGATGTAACGCTGTGTCGCGGCTGCCCAGGAACAAGTAGAGGTCAGGCAAGCCTTTCCCTCCCCCTTGGACCTGGGCCTCTTGACCACCTGCCTCTCAGCCTCTCCCACTTTCTTCCCCACAGGAAGTAAAACTGCATCTGTTCCAGTGCTAAAAGAGTTATTCGTGGGGGGATAAAAACAGAACTGATAAAAATCGAGTTTCTGTCTTACTGTCCCCATGATCCCACTTCATTTGCCGCTTCCTCCTCCCTCCCTGTCAAACTTTCCCCCAGTACCCTTATGTAGGTCATTTGAACAGTCAGTGGTAGTCTGGTTAAGTCTGGGTCTGCCCATGGTTCGAAAAAATGGGCTTCTGTTTTGTCTCTGTACAGTCTCGCCCCAGAGGCTCGTCCGTACCAGTCTGTTCTGTCCAGGGTCCTGTCGACAGATAAAAGGTTGACGACGTCCATGTAAAAAACGCACTGGGTGGTCATCCTACCCCACTGATCTGTCGGTCCCTTCTCATGACCTGTGCCAGTGGTTCGATGCAGGCCACAAACAGAAGAGGAGATAACGGACAGCCCTGATAGACGCCGCAGTGTACTCCCACTGCTTTTGGTAAAGCCCATTTACAAGGATTTTGCTGGTGATATCCCCGTACAGCAGTCCCACCCAAGCTAAGAACCTGTCCGGGAAGCCCATTTTTTGCAGTACCTTGAAGAGGTACTGGTGCGAGGCTCGATCAAAATCTAAATTTAGGACTACAAGCTGTGTGTTTCTGTCTCTCGCATAACAGATGGCATCTCTGATCAGTACCAGGCTGTCCGTGATCTTCCTTTTGGGAACGGCACAGGTTTGGTCCGGGTGGATCACCTCCCCTAAAACAGAAGACATTCTGAGTGTTAGAACCTTAGTAAAAAGTTTACAGTCAAAATTTTAAAGGGGTAATCGGTCTCCAGTTTGTCTTGTGTAAAAGAGTCTCAATCCCTACTCTAAAACTGTCAGGTAGTTTGTCAAGTTGTTCAAAGTCAGTAACAACAGAAGTTTGCCGGCTAAGACATCCCAAAAGTTCAGACAAAACTCCAAGGGGAGGCTGTCCTCCCCTGGTGACTGACCCCTCTTAAAATGTTTCAGTCCTTTATCAATTTCTGTCATTGTCAGGTCTTTTGTCAGGTTGTTTGTGTTGAGTAAGGTCCTGTCAATGTATGTTAAAATGTTCCCCATGGTTTCTTCACACAAATATTTTACTCCAAACAGTTCCCCATAAACATCCTCGACTACTTCTTTTATTCCCTCTATCTTTTTTTAAAACCCATCTTTGCTTTTAATCCTGTCATCGTCCTACCCTTTCTAACTATTTTCTTAAAGTGCCTCGTACACTTCTCCCATTCTAATTCCCCCTCCTTACTTCTTAAAATAACCCCCTACTTTTCTGTTTTGCTAAAAATGCCATTTCCTTTAATTTCATGGTTAAAATCAAAAGACATCAAATGATTGAAAGGTTTTATTAAACTCTCAGCAAAAAAAACATACGCATAATAAAACAAACCACCACAAATACTCACAACAAGGCATTTAAATCACAAAACAAACGAAACCCCAAAATTATAACCCAGGGGAGCACCGTCCCTTCCTTAGGCGGCCCGCTAGGACATGGGTTGCCACCTTGTAGTCTGCGCACAATAGTGTAATGGGTCTGTAGTTCCCTAGGTTATCCCTTTCCCCTTTCTTGAAAAGCAGTGTCAAGACCCCAGAAGCCCTGAATCATACACTCCTTTTTTTCCCGAACGAAAATCTCTGCCCAAAATTTCCCAAAAGGTAACATAAAACTCCCGAGGATGCCTATCGTAACCTGGAACCTTGTCGGTTGGTAAAACCCACAAAGCAGCCTCAACCTCCGCAAGCTCGAAAGGGCGGTCAAGATCAGAGGCTGCCTCTGGGGGAACCGTTTCCTTCAAAAACCCTAAGAAGACATGTTCTGTTGAACCATCTATGTCCTTCTCCCTAAAAGATTACTGGTAGGAGGACACTGCTTCCACCATGCCCTTGGGGTCAGAAATCATTCCCCCCCTACTGTTTGCAGCTGAGCAATACCTGCTTTGGCACGGTCAGCTTTAGCCTGTTTTAAAAAATATGAGCTGCTAGCCTCCCTAAACTCGAATTTGTCTCTTTGACACCTAAAGAGAAAGTCCCTAGCCTTCCCCTGAAAATACAGCCCCAACATACTTTTTAAAACCTCCATCCTCTCCACATCCCTCCCCTCACCCTTGTTCTCAGCTGACACCAAGGCAATCAGCTCCCCCTGAAGCCATTGAAAAACCTACCTATCTGTACGGGCCGTAGCGACACAATGCGAGATGGCCAGGGTGCGCACATTGCGCTTTACACACCCCCACCATTCGACTAGGGAACCAAAAAATGGCTTGAGGTCACCCAATATCTCATAATGGGATTTAAAAGCCTCCCTAAAAGAAAGATCTGCCAAAATGTGGGAGTTTAATTTCCAAAAACCTTCTACCGAGAACACTACCTGGGCTGGAGAAACAGTGACTTGCGAGACTGGCACAGATACAGTTAAAAAAATAATCCAATCTATAAGACTACAGGAACCCCTTGAGATTTCCCATGTCATACCCTCCTCCCCATTGGGGTCACTGACTCTGAAATAGTCCCTAAAATTAAAAAAATGTAACCACAGAAACCAAATAGGGTAGGCTAAAGTCTCCAGTGCTTTCGAAGGAGTCAATGAAATCCCCGCCCAAAACCACAGTTCGGTTAGTAACGCCAACATCTGGCAGGAAGAAAAAAATATATATTCCAACTCGAGGTTCAGCAGGTGCCCACTCCAGTCTGCATCAACCACTAAAACACTCCCCTGTTTGACAGAAAATAACCCCAAAAAAAAAAAACAGAAACATCCCCCATGTCCCTTAAGCATGTATTGTTTTAGGCCAATTCTGGCCTTTGAAGCTACCATCCTCTCATCGATAGAAACGTTCTGGGCAGGCTGAAAATAGGTCTTGCAGGCCTCAACGATGCTGGGGTGTCGTGGAAATTTCCTGTATTTACCAAATCATGAGAGCAAACCACACACAAGTCAGAGTTAGTTATCACGAAGTCCATCTTTAATTATATGAGCTCCATCACAACCCTGTGACTCTCAGATCAATTCAGTGTCTATAAATGAATTCTCTGAGAGTCCCTTACATATTGCAACTGAGATCCTTTATAGCAAAGACACACATATCCAGACAGCATTGGCCATAATTTATCGTTAAGCTTTGTCTCCT
The DNA here is from genome assembly GCF_036934945.1 of Oncorhynchus masou masou. Taxonomy (NCBI): domain Eukaryota; kingdom Metazoa; phylum Chordata; class Actinopteri; order Salmoniformes; family Salmonidae; genus Oncorhynchus; species Oncorhynchus masou. The sequence goes on from NW_027016704.1 coordinate 131,312, forward strand.
AAAACATGTTAATTTCTCAAACTCAGAACCATAAACAAATCCTCATATCAACAGGCATATATCAAATCCACCCTATCTTGACAAGATCACAGAGACACATTGACTGGCACACAGACATTGTGGAGCCAAGAAATATACGCTTGACCTCTCCCCTCTCTCCAGCCCACGTAACTTAGTCCTGACAATTAACAGATAACTGCAAACCCGGCCACAGTTTTATACAAAAATAAACATTCTGATGAGAAGTAACTTATGAACATATGATGAATATAAAACATCTTACCTATGTTACCAACTAATTCTGATTATTCCCCAACAGGGGTAGAGGTGTTTTATTTTGCAGAGCCTATCAAACCTTGCTATGCCTCTCTTCTTCTCGGTCACTGATATGAAGCGCCCGTGAGATTGTCAGAAACCTTTTGCATAATATGACAGTGAAGGGAAATGGCAGTAGAGGGGAGCAGTTTTCCAGTAGTCTTTCAGGGTTTTTAGCTTCACAAGATCCATGTAAATGACCATTGACATGAAAAAAGAAACATCTGACATGGAAATGGGCTTCCATCCCTCTTTCTTGCCTCTCAGACAGGAGCCACCTCCATCCCAAAGCCATTCACCCCTTCCAGATAACTGTTCGGCAGGGCTGGAAAAGGAGTCCACACAGTTTGGTACCTGTCAACCAGACCATGGCAAGCCATTAGCCCGGTGATAGCGCCTGCACTGCTATCCCCTCCTGACCCTAAATCTATGTTAAAATCCCCTCCTATCACCAAGTGCCAATTTGTAACACACAGGGGCGTCAGACAGTACACCATCTCCCTCCTGTCTGCCGCCACCTGTGGCCCATACACCACCACTAACCTATATCTAATATTCCTATATGTGATATCCACCCCCAAAACCCTCCCCTGCATTACAACAAAAGTGCCCTCTACCTTCACCTCCCTATTTCCAAACAAAATCCCTACCCCTGTCGAGTGCACCCCACCTATACCCCAAACTGACTCCCCCTTGTCCCATTCCCTACTAAACCTTTTGACATCCCCTCCATCCCTCAGGTGAACCTCCTGCAAAAAACAAACATCAAAACCCACCCCTTCCAAAAAACTAAACACCACCAAACAAATCCCTCAATCCCCTTACATTTCAACTAAACAATTTAATAGAACAATTCATTTAATAATTAACAACAAAACCCTCAACAAATAAATGCAAAAACAAACAAAAAACAGGAGACTCATCCGATGCTCCCCTGGTCCATCTCCACCGGCGGGGACGTCTTCTCCTCTACTGACGCCCCCCGTCCTCCTCCATCTCTCGAACCCAGGATGCAGGCAGTGTGTTCGGCCGAGTGCCCTGCATCCTGGCTTCCTCCCCACCACCCTCCAACCCCCCCTCCATGTATGCCTCGGGGCTGAGTGTAGGGGATCTCATCTCCACAAACAGAAGTTGAGATCCCCCCTCCGACAAACCGCCCCCAGACCCCTCCACTAAATTGTGAGGGGCTGAGGCAAACAGGGAGGCCACGGGTGCTCCCGGAACCCACTCTTCCAAGTTTGATGGCTGTGGATTAAAAGAAGATCACAGACACACAGAGGCACAGCGGCAGAGAGACAGAGAGAGAGAGAGACAACACACACACACACACAATCCTGGCCAAATATTGTTTTTTTTTATTATTTTTTGTTTTTTTAAAGTAAAATGGCGGGAAACGGGGGACCCCATTGAAGGGCGCTTCGCCCTTTTTTCAGTTTCAATGTTTCTTTCCTTCTCTTCTTCTGCTAGCTAGCTAGCTAGCTGTTTACATAGCTTTGTGAATGAGTATTTTTCCTTGACACCGGGAGAAAAGTGTTGCACCGTTCCCGGAGGTACTGCAATACCGGGTCGATGCGTGGAGCGGACGGAGCAAGCACCATTTCCGACTCCCTGTTCGAAAAATCCATTTAATATGTAGTCCCCCAATGGGGGACGTATCAGATATTAAACTGATAAGAACAGATTTTTTATTTTTTTTAAATATTTTATTACGTTCCATACCATTCATTCTTTACAAAAAACATAATTCTCATTCAAACTCAAACAATGATATATTTTTTAACAAACACAAACCCCAAAACAAAAACCTCAGGGGAGCATCTTCCCGTCATCCTACAAACTACCTTTCCCTATCTCCCTGTCATAATCTATCCCCTTACAAATCTAAATCGCACCCAGCCCTAAACCCCCCTTCCACCTCTCCCGGGCAGCATGCTGCCCCCACTTCCTCTCCTCTCTCTTCATCCTCCCTCTTAAATCTCCTTCCACCCTCCTCACTATTCCTTCCACCCCCCAATCTCTCCCTGTCTTGACAAAGTTCTGCCTGGCTTCCCAAAGCCCCTGTTTAAAGAGACTTATGAGAAGCCAGAGCAGAAACCTATCCCTATTCGTACCTCTTGTTCTCCCCACACCTCTTTCTAACCTTGCCCACGTCAACACAAAATCACCTCTTACCAATCCCAACAACACCCGTGCCCTAGCCCATACTACTCCGGAAAAGGCACAGTCCCAAAAGGCATGACGCACAGTCTCCTCCCTGCCACAAGCGGGTCTTGGACAGGTGGGGGATCGCGCCAAGCTATGCCGGTACATGATGGATCGTACCGGCACGCACTTGTGGAGGCTCAACCAATTCAGGTCCTTGAGCCTGTTGTCCAGGCCACACGCCTGCACTCCCTCCCAGACCCCTGCCGAGATGCCCGCTACAGGCGCCGGACTCCCTGCCTGTCTGACCTCCTCGTACAGGTGCCTGTGATCTAAACCTACTCGGGCAACTTCAATCTCGGGTGCGCACGCAGCCACTTGGCCGCATGACCAAAGTGCCACCGCAGCTGTTCTGCCCGAGGACCCGTGTTAGATCACACCATTACGCTTCTCGCCTATATCACTGGATGAGCAAGCTCCGTCAACAAGAACGAAACAAAAATTGCATCCAGCTTGAGGGGGAAATGTGGTATCCCCCTACCTCCCTCCCCGATGGGACAGAGCATGCGAGCCCTGGCGACCCACTCGTACCTGCCACCCCACATGAACTGAAACACAAGCCTCACTAGATGCCTCCTCAGACAAGCAGGCAATGGGTAGATGTACGCCAAGTACAAAAGAGATGGCAATACATCCACCTTTAGGACCAAGACCTAGCCTTCCACATTGCCAGCATTCCACATTGCCATACCCATGTTCCAGTTCAGCATCGCTGAGCCAGAGGTCTCAAAATGGACCCCGAGAATTCTCAGGGCCCCCTCACAGAGAGAGAACCCCCGGGCACATCCGTCCTGCCGCGCCATCTTCCGAAAAATTTAACAGAAGACTTTGCGTGGTTCAGAACCGCTCCCGACGATCGGGTGAAGTCCCCAATAATGGCAAGGGACCTTGTCAGGCACGAGTCCTTGCAAAGCAGCAAGGAAGTGTCATCGGCGTACTGCGTCAACTTGACGCGCAACCCACCGCTTCCAGGGATCAACAAGCCCTCCACCCCTGTGTCTGCCCTAATGGCAGCCCCCAGATGCTCCATGTACAGAACGAAGAGGAGAGCCGAGAGCGGGCATCCCTGCCTGACCCCTGACGCGAGGTCAAAAAAGTCACCCATGTGACCGTTTACGCTAACCCAGCACCCCGCTCCGACATATAAAGTACGGATCCATCCTATAAAATTCTCCCCAACCTACCTAACACCCTGTAAAGAAAGGATCTATTCACGCGATCAAATGTTTTCGCCTGATCTAGCGCTGCTACCATTAAAGGCAGCCCTCTTATCTTCTACCCAAGCGATGGAGTCCCTGACCAACTGCAGGTTCCACCTGATAGAGCGACCCTCTACCCCGCACGTCTGATCCTCATGGACGACGTAGGGAAGGGCGGTGCGCAACCGATCCAGTAGGACCTTTGCTAGAAACTTGTAGTCTACACACAGCATGGTCAATGGCCGCCAGTTGCCAAGGTCTGTGGCGTCCCCCTTCTTGTAAAGAAGTGACAGCACACCGATGGCCATTGATCCCCCCGGGACCCCCGTCTCAAGGATGGCCTTCAAGACTTCGAGGACCACCGGTCCGAGTATCCCCCAAAACTTGAGGTAAAATTCGGCCGGCAGCCCATCCATCCCAGGTACCTTCCCTTTTCCCATCCTCCTGAGGGCGCTCTCAACCTCTTCAAGGGAGATCTGAGCCTCCATCGCTTCTCTAATGTCCTCCGGCAATCGCCGGGACAAGTGTTCTAAAAACACACTTCCCTGCTCTACATCTACCTCTCTCTTCTTAACCTCTCTGGCCCACCCGGGACGCAACCGCACCCCCTGCCAACAATAAATGCAAATGCACTACGCCAAATGCTAATAGCACTCGTTAAAACTCAAACGTTCATTAAAACTCACATGCAGGGTAGTCAATTCAAGCTACACTCGTTGTGAGTCTAGCCAACGAGTCAGATTTGTAAAATGCTTTTCGGCTAAAGCATGAGAAGCTATTATCTTATAACAGGCAACACCCCGAAATCCCAGAAGGGGACGTAAACAAAGGAATTAGCGTATCCGGCGCTACACAAAACGCAGAAATAAAATATAAAACATTCATTACCTTTGACGAGATTCTTTGTTGGCACTCCTATATGTCCCATAAACATCACAATTGGGTCTTTTTTTTCGATTAAATGGGTCCTTGTTTACCCAAAATGTCCATTTATGAAGACCGTCAGATCCAGGAAAAACACAGTTTTTAAACGCAACGGTTTTTTTAAATTGAAAAAGTTGCCTATAAACTTTGACAAAACACTTCAAACTACTTCTGTAATCCAACTTTAGGTATTAGTAAACGTTAATAAACGATCAAATTGATCACGGAGCGATCTGTATTCAATAGGCACAAGTTTGGGAAACGTAGCCAACTTTTCCGGTTCCATTGTTCACAGCTATGGACCTGACAACCGGATGTGGCTATTACTCAGATGACCAAGGATTTAATTCAAACGAAATCACAACACTGGCAACATCGTGTGGAAGCTATAGGAACTGTAATCTCACCCTTAAGTATTTTTCCTTCCAATAGACAGAACATAGACTGGCGGATTGATTTTTTCTCCGTCGATTTAGTGACCAGGTTTTCTGGCGATTTGGACCACGGAACTCGTTCTGTTAATATCACAGACACCATTGAACCAGTTCTAGAAACTTCAGAGTGTTTTCTATGCACACATACTAATCATATGCATATACTATCTTCCTGGCATGAGTAGCAGGACGTTGAAATGTTGCGCGATTTTTAACAGAATGTTGAAAAAAGTAGCCCGATCTCTAAGAGGTTTTAAGAAACCTCGTAAATGGTTAGTGGTCACTCTGACCATCTCCTCCGGCTCTTTAGCTACACTACCATTTTCTTCCCTAACGCCATGCATTACCTTCCTACTCTGTCTGGCCCTAACCGACTTAAAGAACATAGCGGAACAAGTCTCATTATGTTCTAGAAAGCCATTATGCGCACGCTCCAGGAAAGCTCGAGCATTCCGCTCCTGCAGCTCCCTGAGCTGCGCCTTCAGGGCAGTGGATCTCTCCCAGTCGACCGACCCGCCGAGGTTGCCTGCCTCGTACTCGAGCTCGAGCAACCTTTGGATATGATCCACCTCCCTCCTTTCCTCCCTTTTTCTCCTCTTACAATATCCTATTATAAAGGCCCTAATCCTTACCTTAACTAAATCCCACCACCTAACATCCCCTCGCACATGGACCGGAGGCCATCAAGCTTCCGAAAGAAACCAAAAAAGGCGTCAACGAAAGCCTGCTCCTCCAGCACATCCCGATCTAACTTCCAGTACCACCTACCGAAGAGACAGACTGGCGACCCTACCTGCAGGAACACCCCGTCGTGGTCCGAAAAGAAAGCAGGCAACAGCCGCCCAGACAACTGACCCAAAGACCTGGATACAAAAATATAGTCGAGCCTCCGTGCAACCCCCCTGGAGTTGCGCCATGTAGGACCGGCCATTGTCGGAGTAATGTGCAGGCCACCATCAACCAGACCATGGCAAGCCATTAGCCCGGTGATAGCGCCTGCACTGCTATCCCCCCCCGCCCCGGTGATAGCGCCTGCACTGCTATCCCCCCCTATCCCTAAATCTATATTAAAATCACCTCCTATCACCAAGTGCCTATTTGTAACACACAGTGGCGTCAGACTGTCCACCATCTCCCTCCTGTCTGCCGCCACCTGTGGTCCATACACCACCACTAACCTATACCTACTATCCCTAAAAGTGACATCCACCCCCAAAACCCTCCCCTGCATGACTACAAAAGTGCCCTCTACCTTCACCTCCCTATTGCCAAACAAAATCCCCACCCCCGTTGAATGAACCCCACCTATACCCCAAACTGATTCCCCCTTATCCCACTCCCTCTTAAACCTCACAACATCCCCTCCATCCCTCAGGTGAACCTCCTGTAAAAAAACAAAAGTCAAATCCCACACCCTCTAAATAACTAAAAACCGCCCTTCTTTTAACCCTATCCCTCAACCCCCTTACATTTATACTAACAAAGGTAGTTTTATCCATAACTAAAACATCAAAATAAAACTACTAATAACAAAAAACAAAACAGGAGGCTCACCCGATGCTCCCCTGCTCCATCTCATCCGACAAGGATGCAAAAATGCTCCCCTCGTCTGATGAATACAGGTCCTCTACAGGCCCCCTGCTCGCACCCCACTAGAGACATCCTGTTTCCCCCTCCTCTATGACCCCCATGTCATCTACCCATGAAGCCGGGAAAGGGTCAGGGTTGGGGCGGAGGTTTCCGGCTCCCCTGAAACACCCTGCGACCCTCCATCCTCCGTAGGCAGAGATAGAGCGGAGGTCGTCATGTCCATCTCCACTAGGGGAAAAGGGAGAGATGAGTCCTGCGAGGACTGGGGGTTCACAGCACCGGCGTTGTCTTTAGCCCCCATCACACGCTTGCCCGCCCCCTCCCTTAAGTCCCCCACCTCATTCTCTTCATTAACCTTCCGCTTCTTCTTTTTTCCGACATAGGGGCCCTGTTCAGGCTCCTGGGTCCCCCCCCCCCCATCCCCGACTGACGGTTCCTTCACACCGGAGTGTGAGGCCCACTCCCCTGCTCTTGACCCCAACACTGAAAGGTTTCCCACCATTTCAACAAGGGCCCCTAGCCCCTCCACCCCATCCAGTGATGATCCCATCTCCTCCATTCCACCCCCGCCTCCTCCACCGCCGGCCTCTGCATAGCTGGCAGCTCTGACACCTCCTTCCCGGCCCTGCCACCTGGACTGGGCGTTGGTGAGGTTGGTCTCTCCTGCTCCTTCCTCTCTGGGTCCTTCCTCTCCAGTTGCTCCCCCACAGAATGTCCTCCTTGCTTCCTTCCTGCCGCTGCCTCGGCATATGACTGCCGACGGGACGGGCAGTCGCGGAACAGGTGCAGCCTACTACCACACCCATGGCACTCCTTTGGCTCCCTACAGTCCTTTGCCTCATGCTCTCCCGATTTGCAGAAACAACATTTTCCCTTACTGCAGGCAGCCGTGACGTGCCCATACTCCCTACACTTCTTGCAAAAGGGGGGTTGACGAGTGTAGAACAGCATCCCCCTGTCTGAGCCCAGTGAAAAGACCGCCGGGGGATGGAGGAAGCCTTCGAACCCTTCTTTATCCGGCCTCAGCAGTACCTGGAACTGGCGGCGACCATTCCAGAACCCCAACGAGTCCTTCACGTACCTTGCCCCCGACGTCACATCGCAATACCGGCCCAGGAACGCTCTTATCGCACTGTCCGCCACATGCGGATTGTACATATGTACATTTATCGTCCTGAAGTTGGTCTTTGCCAGGCACGTTATGTCAAAAAATGACAAAGGCCTCTCCCCAGCCGCCGCTTTCGCTCTGTCCATCACCACATCGCACATTCCTTCTGTGTGAGTCACGTCGTAAGCCTCTTCCATAGTGATGCCTTGGAGACAAATCACCTCTGGTATCCTCAATTTCAGGGCCCCCATCAGCACAGTTCTCCCAAATGTATCTCTTGGCATTCGTACTTCTTCCTCATTCTTCCAGGCAAACCGAATAGTGTTCTTTAGTCCGGCCTTCGGAACCGACAATGTGCTCCCACTACCAGCCATATCTGTATGGCTGTAGTTTAATTAGTTTTCAGAAATTTTGGGAAAAATTCCCCAAAAACTCTTAACGCCCACCGGCCTTCGACCTTTGACTCAGCGGGCTCTGGGGCATCTCAGTACCGAGCTTGATCTGAGCCAAAAGGCCGAGAAGCGATAACCCACAAATGGAACCCTGCAACCGCCGGGCCCCCGGGGGTCTCGACAGACCTCAGCGGGTTGGCAAAAGCCCCCCCCCCCCCCCCCCACGGCAACAGACAGGCAGGTGTTTTTGGGAAAAAGTCGCTAATGCGTCTTTAAGTCACTATCCTGGCCCACCTCTGTCAATTTCTCTTGAAACAAGATACCGGGCTCTGCAAGAAGCCAAGCCCCTCCAAAAATACGTTGAACTCGTGTAAGTATTCCTCTCCACTGAAGTCTTTAGTAAAAGGCGAAAGGCTTGTGCGTAACCAGAGTCGTATGGAAGTCAGAGGTCGGGGCCCGAGACACACTCTGTCCACTCTAGGCCGGGTTCCCGCGGGTGCTCCCGGAACCCACTCTTCCAAGTTTGAGGGCTGTGGATAAAAAGATGGTCAAAGACACAGAGGCGGCACAGAGACAGAGAGAGAGAGGGAGACAGAGACAGAGACAAAGACAGACAGAGAGAGAGAGACACACACACACTATCCTGGCCCCAATTTTTTTTTTTTTTTTACTAAAATGGCGGAAAACGGGGGACCCCATTGAAGGGCGCTTCGCCCTTCTTTCAGTTTGAATGTTTTTTTCCCTTCTCTTCTTCTGCTAGCTAGCTAGCTGTTTACATAGATTTGTGAATTTGTATTTTTCCTTGACAACGGGAGAAAAGTGTTGCACCGTTCCCGGAGGTACTGCAATACCGGGTCGATCAAATCAAATCAAATTTATTTATATAGCCCTTCGTACATCAGCTGATATCGCAAAGTGCTGTACAGAAACTCAGCCTAAAACCCCAAACAGCAAGCAATGCAGGTGTAGAAGCACGGTGGTTAGGAAAAACTCCCTAGAAAGGCCAAAACCTAGGAAGAAACCTAGAGAGGAACCAGGCTATGTGGGGTGGCCAGTCCTCTTCTGGTTGTGCCGGGTAGAGATTATAACAGAACATGGCCAAGATGTTCAAATGTTCATAAATGACCATCATGGTCGAATAATAATAAGGCAGAACAGTTGAAACTGGAGCAGCAGCACGGCCAGGTGGACTGGGGACAGCAAGGAGTCATCATGTCAGGTAGTCCTGGGGCATGGTCCTAGGGCTCAGGTCCTCCGAGAGAGAGAAAGAAAGAAAATTAGAGAACGCACACTTAGATTCACACAGGACACCGAATTGGACAGGAGAAGTACTCCAGATATAACAAACTGACCCCAGCCCCCCGACACATAAACTACTGCAGCATAAATACTGGAGGCTGAGACAGGAGGGGTCAGGATACACTGTGGCCCCATCCGAGGACATCCTGAGACAAAGCTGAGTATAGCCTGCAAAGATCTCCGCCATGGCACAACCCAAGCCAACCCAGACAGGATGACCACATCAGTGAATCAACCCACTCAGGTGACGCACCCCTTCCAGGGACGGCATGAGAGAGCCCCAGTAAGCCAGTGACTCAGCCCCTGTAATAGGGTTAGAGGCAGAGAATCCCAGTGGAAAGAGGGGAACCGGCCAGGCAGAGACGAGACAGCTGGACACCTGGGTCGATGCGTGGAGCGGACGGAGCAAGCCCCATTTCCGACTCCCTGTTCGAAAAATCCATTGGGGGACGTATCAGATATTAAACTGATAAGAACAGATTTTTTTTTATAGATAAAATAATTTATTACTCACAATGCCATACATTCATACAACTCAAAATCATACTTTTCTTTCAAACTCAAATAACGGCATTTTCAATTAACAAAGACCACACAAACCAAAACAAAAACTCAGGGGAGCATCGTCCCTCCCCGTCATACCTAACCAAATCCTTTCCCTATCTCCACGTCCCTAATCTAACTCTATCACTCCCAGCCCTAAACCCACCTTCCACCTCTCCCGTGCCGCATGCTGCCCCCACTTCCTCTCATCCAGCTTCATCCTCCCCCTTAAATCTCCTTCCACCCTCCTCACTATCCCTTCCACCCCCCAATCTCTCCCTGTCTTAACTAAATTCTGCCTGGCTTCCCACAGCCCCCGTTTAAAGAGACTCATGAGAAGCCAGAGCAGAAACCTGTCCCTATCCGTTCCCCTCGCTCTCCCTACGCCTCTCTCTAACCTAGCCCATGTCAACACAAAATCACTCCTAACCACACCTAGCAACACCCGTGCCCTAGCCCATACTAGTCCGGCAAAGGCACAGTCCCAAAAGGCATGGCGCACAGTCTCCTCCCTGCCACAAGCAGATCTTGGATAGGTGGGGGATCGCGCCAAACTATGCCAGTACATGATGGAACGTACCATTATGCTTCTCGCCTGATACGAGAAGAACACCCGCAGGAGGTACCCGGACGGGTGTATCACTGGATGAGCAAGCTCTGTCAACAGAAAGGAAACAAAAATTGCGTCCAGCTTGAGGGGGAGATGTGGTAACCCCTACCTCCCTCCCCGATGAGACAGAGCATGCGCGCCCTGGCGACCCACTCGTACCTGCCACCCCACATGAACTGAAACACAAGCCTCACTAGAGGCCTCCTCAGACAAGCCGGCAATGGGTAGATGTACGCCAAATACAAAAGAGATGGCAATACATCCACCTTTAGGACCAGGACCTTACCTATAAAAGACAAAGACCTAGCCTTCCACATTGCTAGCTTCTTCTGTACCACTGCGATACCCATGTTCCAGTTCAGGGTCGCTGAGCCAGAGGTCTCAAAATGGACCCAGAGAATCCTCAGGGCCCCGTCACAGAGAGATAACCCCCCAGGCACATCCGTCCTACCACGCCATCTTCCAAAAAACTTGACGGAAGACTTAATGTGATTAGGAACTGCACCCGACGCTCGGGTGAAATCCCCAATAATGGCAAGAGACCTTGTCAGGGACAAGTCCTTTCATAGCAGCAAGGAAGTGTCATCAGCGTACTGCGTCAACTTGACACGCAAACCACCGCTTCCAGGGATCAACAAGCCCTCCACCCCTGTGTCTGCCCTAATGGCAGCCCCCAGAGGCTCCATGTTCAAAACGAAAAGGAGAGCCGAGAGTGGGCATCCCTGCCTGACCCCAGACGAGAGGTCAAAAACGTCCCTCAAGTGACTGTTTACACTAACTCGGCACCCCGCTCCGACATATAATGTACGGATCCATCCTATGAATTTCTCCCCAGATCCTAATCCAACTAACACCCTGAATAGAAAGGATCTATTCACGCGATCAAAGGCTTTCGCCTGATCTAGCGCTGCTACCATCAAAGGCAGCCCTCTATCTTCAACCCAAGCGATGGAGTCCCTAATCAACTGTAGGTTCCATCTAATAGAGCCACTAACCTATACCTACTATCCCTAAATGTGACATCCACCCCTAAAACCCTCCCCTGCATTACAACAAAAGTGCCCTCTACCTTCACCTCCCGATTCCCAAACAAAATCCCTACTCCTGTCGAGTGCACCCCTTCTATACTCCAAAATGACTCTCCCTTATCCCACTCCCTCTTAAATCTAACGACATCCCCTATATCCCTCCAGTGAACCTCCTGTAAAAAACAAACATCAAAACCCACCCCCTCTAAAAAACTAAACACCACCCTCCTCTTAACAAAATCCCTCAAACCCCTTACATTTAAACTAAACAATTTAATAGAAATATTCATTAATTATTTACAACAACAAAAAAACTCAATAAATAAACCCAAACCAAAAACAGGAGGATCACCCGATGCTCCCATGCTCCATCACATCTGGCGGGGATGCCTTCTCCTCTCCTGACGTACCCCCGTCCTCCTCCATTTCCCCAACCCAGAATGCAGGTATGGTTTTAGGCCTTGAAGTGTCCTGCATCCTGGGTTCTCCACCAACACCCTCCATTTCTCCCTCCCTGAAAGCTTCCGGGCCGAGGCTCGGGGACCCCATCTCCTCAAAGAGGAGTTGAGAACCCCCAGCCAGACAGTCCCGAGCCCCTTCCAGGGATTCACTCTCCACCAAATCCTGAGGGGCAGAAGAAAACAATGAATTTAGAGAAACTTTTCCCTACCCCTCCCTCTCTTTGCTACCCCCTCCCCCCCTCCTCTTTCCGTCCCCCAGATCCATCCTCTTCTTCCCTCTCTTCCTCTGAGATGGCGGCAAAGGGGTGACCATGTCCTCCATCCCCGCCAGTCCCTCCACCATCTCCCTCATCTGTTCCACCAGATCACTCCCCCACTCCTTCCTTCCATCTTCCCCATCTGCTCCCGTCTTCTCTTCTCTCTTCTTTTCCTTCACCGTTCTGTCCTCTGTCTCCTGCCTCTCCACTCCCTCTCCTTCAGCTCCGTCCTTCTCAACCCTTTGCACCTCTTCTCCCGTTGCCTCCTTTTTCTCCTCCTCCTGTGCTTTTCTTTCTTCTGGGCCTGTTCTGGTGTCCGGGCCCCCTCTTCCTCCACCCCCTGCTCCCCCTCCAGCTGCAGCCGCGTACGACTTCTGGCGAGCTGGGCAATCCCGCCACAGGTGTGCTGATGAGCCACACCCGTGGCACACCTTGGGCTCGCCACAGTCCTTGGCCTCGTGCTCCACCGATCCACAAAATCTGCACTTCCTGATGTCACCGCACGAGGCCATGGTATGCCCGTAGGCCATACACCGCCTGCAGAAAGGAGGCTGACGGGCATAATGCAAAGTCCCCCCTGTCAGCCCCCAGGGAGAACATTGCTGGGGGATGGAGATAACCCCCCCAGGCCTTTGGGGTCTTCTTTAAGGAGAGCCTGGAAGCTTCTCCTCCCATTCCAGAATCCGAGAGAATCCCTGACAAGCCTTGCTGAGGAGACGTTTTCCATATATCTCCCCAGGAAGGCCCTCACATCTTCATCTTTTACGTGGGGGTTATACATATTTACAGTCACCACCCTGAAATTATTCTTGGCCAGGCTGGTGACTGCATGATGGCCCATCAGCTTCGCATCTCCCACTTCTTTTATCCTCTTCATCGTCTCCTCGTGCTGCTCTTCGGTGTAGAGGGTCACATCAAAACTCCCCTCCATCATGTTCCCTTGGAGACAGAAAACTTATTTTACTGTCAGCTTCAGGACTCCCATCAGAATACTTCTCCCAAAGCTCTCTCTTCCAAATGGCTCCATCTGCTTCTCCCTCCAAATAAATCGAATGGTATTCGCCTGGCCAATCCCGGGGATCATCCTGCTTGTTGAAGATCTTGCCATTTCTCCCAGGAAAAATGGTTTGTTCGAAAAACAAAATCTGGCCTTCTTCAAAAAAGAACCCGTTGAGAAAAAATAGCGTTGTAAAGACCAAGGAAATAATCCTAGTTCGACCACAACTTCGTACGCCCTCCGGCCTTCGGCTTTCAGCTAAGCGAGCTCTGGGGCACCGCAGTACCAAGCTTGGTCTTAGCCAAAAGGCCGAGAAGCGATAACCCAAAAATGAAACCTTGCAAGCGCAGGGCCCCCGGGGGTCTCGACAGACCTCAGCGGGTTGGCAAAAGCCGTCTCCTCCCTCCCTTCCCACCCACCGTCCTCGTCCCCCCCGCGCCCGGCGACAGACAGGCAGGTGTTTTTTGGAAAAAGTCGCTAATGCGTCTTTAAGTCACTATCCTGGCCCACCTCTGTCAATTTCTCTTGAAACAAGATACCGGGCTCTGCAAGAAGCAAAGCCCCTCCAAAAATACGTTGAACTCGTGTAAGTATTCCTCTCCACGGAAGTCTTTAGTAAAAAGCGAAAGGCTTGTGCGTAATGAAGAGAAACCAGAGTCGTATGGAAGTCAGAGGTCGCGGGTGCTCCCGGAACCCACTCTTCCAAGTTTTCGAGGGCTGTGGATAAAAAGAAGGTCACAGAGACAGAGAGACACACACACTATCCTGGCCCAATTTTTTTTTTACTAAAATGGCGGGAAACGGGGGACCCCATTGAAGGGCGCTCCGCCCTTCTTTCAGTTTGAGTGTTTTTTTCCATTCTCTTCTTCTGCTAGCTAGCTAGCTAGCTGTTTACATAGCTTTGTGAATGAGTATTGACAACGGGAGAAAAGTTGCACCGTTCCCGGAGGTACTGCAATACCGGGTCGATGCGTGGAGCGGACGGAGCAAGCCCCATTTCCAACTCCCTGTTCGAAAAATCCATTTAATATAAGGTCCCCCGATGGGGGACGTATCATATATTAAACTAATAAGAACAGATGATGATTCAAAGCTTTTATTCTAACTTTTCATACATTTACACGGTGAACATTTCTTTTAACATGTCCATTTCCAAACAAAACTTGTAACAAAAAAAGCAACCCATCATTTTTCAAAAACACTGAAACCCTTTTTCTCTGGTAAGAGATAGGCAACCAACGCCCGCCCCCAATCTTTTCCAGGGGGCTGCTGCAAACTAACAAAAATCACAAGCCATCAATAAGCATAAGCATTCCAAATCCCACAAAACCTACCAACCTTCCTTCTAAACTTTACCTACCTGACAAGCCTCAACCCCCCTTTCCACTGCTCTAATGCGGCATGGTGGTCCCACTTATCCTCCCCCTCAAATCTCCCTCCACTCTCCTCACTATTACTCCACCCCCATGTCTGCCCCTGACTTAACCAGCCCCTGCCTGGCATCCCAGAGCCCTTTCTTAAAAAGACTGATAAGCAGCCACAACAGAAAACGGTCCCTACTTCCCCCTGCTCTCCCTACCCCTCTCTCCACCCTCGCCCATGTTAAAACAAAACCTCCCCTCACTCTCCCTAGCAAACCCTGAGCCCTGGCCCACACTACTCCTGCGAAAGGACAGTCCCAGTACATGTGGCGTATCGTCTCCTCCCCACCACAAGTTGGTCTCGGGCACTGGGGGGACCGTGCCAAGCTATGCCGGTACATGATGGATCGTACCGGCAGTTACTTGTGGAGGCTTAACCAATTTAGATCCTTAAGACGATTGTCTAGGCCCCGCGCCTGTATGGTCTCCCAGACCACAGCAGGGGTACCCACCACAGGGGGTGCACAAACGGTCCGTCTGACCTCCTCGTACAGGCATCTGTGGTCCAAACCTACTCGGGCGACTTCAACCTCGGGATGTGCGCGCAGCCACTTCACCGCATGGCTGAAGTGCCACGGCAGCTGTTCAGCCCGAGGAACCGTGTTGGACCACACCATTATGCTTCTCGCCTGGTACGAGAAGAACACCTGTAGGAAGTAACCGGAGGGATGAATCACCGGATTAGCGAGCTCATTCAACAAAAACGAAACAAAAATCGAGTCCAACTTGAGTGGGAAGTGTGGAACTCCCCTCCCACCCTCCCCGATTGTTGAGATCATGCGAGCCCTGGCGACATATTCATACCTGCCTCCCCAAATGAACTGAAACACGAGCCTTACTAGCCCCCTCCTCATGCTCGCTGGCAATGGATAGATGTAAGCCAAGTACAGAAGGGAAGGCAGTACATCCACCTTCAGGACCAGAACCTTGCCCAAGAAAGACAAGGATCTGGCCTTCCACATTGCCAGCTTCCTCTGAACGAAAGCAACCCTCATGTTCCAGTTCAGGAGGTCTCAAAGTGGACCCCAAGAATCCTCAGGGCCCCATTCCAGAGAGATAGCCCTCCGGGCACGTCCGTCCTACCCCGCCATCTGCCGAAATACTTAACAGACGAATTGGCGAGGTTAAGGACCGCTCCCGACGCGCGGGTAAAGTCTCCAATTATGGCCAGAGACCTTAGCAGGCACGAGTCCTTGCACAAAAGCAAGGTGGTGTCATCGGCGTATTGTGTCACCTTAACACGCAAACCGCCGCTACCAGGGACCAGCAAGCCCTCCACCCCTGCTTCAGCCCTAATGGCAGCCGCCAGGGCTCCATATAGAGCACGAAAGGAGTGCCGAGAGCGGGCATCCCTGCCTGACCCCTGAGGAGAGTCTAAACACGTCGCCCAGATGGCTGTTTATGCTCACCCGGCACCCCACTCCCACATACAAAATCTTGATCCACTCTATAAAGCGATCACTAAACCCTAACCTACCTAACACTCTGAAAAGAAAAACCCTACTGACGCGATCAAAAGCCTTGGCCTGATCAAGCGCCACTACCATCAGAGGTAGACTTCTATCCTCAACCCAGGCGATGGAGTCCCTTATCAGTTGGAGGTTCCACCTAATGGAACGGCCTTCCACCCCACACGTTTGATCCTCATGGACAACGTAGGGAAGGGCTGTGCGCACTCGGTCTGCCATGATCTTAGCTAGTATCTTATAATCTACGCACAGCATGGTCAACGGCCACCAGTTGCTGAGGTCGGCGGTGTCTCCCTTCTTGTAGAGGAGGGACAGCACGCCTACAGCCATTGACCTGCCCGGGACTCCAATCTCGAGAAAGGCCGTCAGCACTTCTAGGACCACCGGTCCAAGCATACCCCAAAACTTGAGGTAAAACTCCGCTGGCAGCCCATCCATCCCAGGCACCTTCCCTTTCCCCATCCTCTTGAGGGCGCTCTCCACCTCCTCTAGTGTTATCGGGGCATCCATCGCCTTTCTAATGTCCTCCGGCACACGCCGGGACAAGTGTTCTAAGAACACGGTACCCTGTTCTTCTTCTACTACCCTCTCCTGGAAACCCCCCCGGAAATGGTCAGTTGCCATCCTGACCATCTGCTCCGGCTCCCTAACTACCCTACCCTGTCCATCCCTCACCCCATAAAAAACCTGTCTTACCTGCCTTTCCCTAACTGATTTAAAAAACACTGCCGAGCATGTCTCATTCTGCTCTATAAACTCAGCTGCCCGAAGGCACGGGCCTTCCGCTCATGCACCTCCCTGAGTTGAGCCTTGAGGCTGGTAGCACGCTCAACGTCCATCGAAGCACCGAGGTTGCCTGCCTCGTACTCGAGATCGAGTAAACGTTGAAGCTGCTCCACCTCCCTTCTCTCCTCTCTCCCCTTCCTCTTACAAAAACCAATAATAAATACCCTAATTCTTACCTTAACTAACTCCCACCATTCCAAAACTCCTCCGCACATAGGCCGGAGACACTCAAGCCACCCCAAAAAAACAGAGAAAGCATTGACAAAAGCCCGCTACTCCAGGATGTCCTGGTCGAGCTTCCAGTACCCCCTACCGAAAAGGCAGACAGGCGCCTTGACCCGAAGGAGGACCCCGTCGTGATCTGAGAAAAACACAGGCAGCAGACGCCCAGACAAAAGCCCCAAGGATTTGGGTAGAAATACATAGTCCAGCCTCCGCACGACCCCCCGGGAGTTACGCCACGTGGGACCCGCCAGCGCCGGAGTAGTGTTAAGGCCCCCATCCACCAAACCATGGCTTGCCATAAGTCGAGTGATGGCCCCCACGCTACCATCTCCCACCCCTCCTAAATCTACATTAAAATCCCCTCCCACTACCAAAACTCTGTTTGTGGCACACAGAGGTGCCAGACTCTCCACCATCTCCCTTCTCTCTGGCACCGTCTGTGGCCCGTATACCCCTATAATCCTAAGTCTAAAATCCCCTAACGCTATGTCCACCCCCAAAACCCTCCCCTGCATTGCAACATACGTGCATTTCACCCTCACCTCCCGTGTCCCAAACAAAATCCCAACCCCTGATGAGTGAACACCCCCCACACAGACTTCCCTTTTACCCACTCTTTTTTAAACTGCTCTACGTCCCCCCCATCCCTTAAATGTACCTCCTGCAAGAAACAAAAGGTAAAACATATGTTTGATAAACAACTAAAGACAGCAGTTCTTTTTACAGTGTCCCTTAGACCCCGAACATTCATAGTCATTATTTGAATCTCTGCCATGATTGCACAATTAAAAAGAAAAGTCAACAAGGTGCAGGGTTCAAGTACTCACTCTGTCCGGTGGGTAAAGGTCCTCGTCGAACTTGGAGGCTGCTGGTCCAGCGTCCGAGCCCCCCCAAACCTTCCCACCCATACCGCCCCCCTGAGAACCCGAAGATGCGGGGAAGGGGTTGGGGATGGGGGGTCCCGGACGACATGTTCTTGTCCATCTGGAAGAGCTGGAGAGATGGACCCTGTGAGGACAGGGGAGACACCTCGGTAGTACTGACCATATCCCCAACCCCTCGTACATCCACGGACAAGGGCTCTTGACCCCCTTCCTCTGAGGCCTCCCCATCCACTGCATCCCCCTTCTGAGAAGCCCAAGATGCAGGGAAGGGTTTGAGGTTGTGGATGGGGGGTCCCGGCGTCCCAGAAAAAGCCTGGAACACCCCATCTCCATCGGGCATACACAGCGCAGGGGCCACCAGATCTATGTCCATCGGGATGAGTGGGAGAGATGATACCCGCGGTGACTGGGGGGCCACCTCTGTTGCACTGTCCCCAATCGCTCTCACACCCCCACCCCTCCCAGCCCACTCTAGCCCTCCCCCATCTCGAAGGAAAGCCTCTTTTTCTTCCTCCGGGCCTCACCCGAGTGCACAAACAGCCCTGGCTCCTGCAGGGCCTGCTGGGCTGTGGAGGTGTCCCTCTTCGTTCTTGGAGTGGCAAGTAAGGGTGAGATGGACCCCCATTCCGCCGTCCTTGTTTGTGAGATTTGGAGCTCCTCCACAATCTCCTTCATCTACCCCACGAGGGCCCCGAATGCCTCTTCATTGATATATACTTCGTCAAGAGATGAGCCCAACTCTCCCGTTGCTCCTCCAACGTCTCCCTGTGGCCTACTGATGGATTGAATACCCATTGACATCTGGATCTCCGGGACCACCTCCAACTCCACCAAGGTGCTCTCCTCCAAAACGAGTTACCCAAAACTGAAGGGTTATCCAGATTGGTTTATGTCTCGTCATCACTTGACTTACCCCCCAAAATTGTAAAGGACTTAGATAAGATTATTTATAGTTGTATTTGATGTGATATCCACAAAAATGATGTGGATATATTGAAGCAACATCTCAAGACATCAGTTAAAGTTAAAGCTTGGCCGCAAGTGGGTATTCCAAATGGACAATAACTTATTGTCCATACTTCCACAGTTGTGGGTCAAAATGACTTAAGGACAACAAAGTCATGGTATTGGAGTGGCCATCACAAAGCCCTGACCTCAATCCTATAGAAAATTTATGGGCAGAACTGAAAAAGCGTGTGCGAGCAAGGAGTCCTACAAACCTGACTCAGTTACACCAGCTCTGTCAGGAGGAATGGGCCAAAATTCAGTCAACTTATTGTGGGAAGCTTGTGGAAGGCCACCAGAAATGTTTGACCCGGATCCGGGATCGTGACTAAAGCCTCAGGCTCATTAGCATAACGCAATGTTAACGATTTCTGAAAATCGCAAATAAAAGGTATCTGTGACCAACAGATGCATATCTGTATTCCTAGTCATGTGAAATCCATAGATAAGGGCCTAATGAACGTATTTCAATTGACTGATTTCCTTATATGAACTGTAACTCAATAAAATCTTTTAAATTGTTGCATGTTGCGTTTATATTTTTGTTCAGTACACATTTGAGTGTATTGACTTACCTGTTTCACTGACGGCAGGGGTCTGGTTCCGGGAAGGTGTTGGAGTGCAGTGGTTCTTCTTGTTGACCTTCTTTGTACACTGGGAAACAGACAGTCATTTATACAGTAGGAGAAATTACACACAAAGGGTATCAGTGTTTACCATCTTACTGTACGTAATGAATAAAAATAATCT